>NW_016806805.1:295088-297146 GCF_001698545.2 Rhinopithecus bieti
AGACACATGAAAAAATGCTCATCATCACTCACCATCAGAGAAATGCAAATCGAAACCACAATGAGATACCATCTCACACCAGTTAGAATGGCAATCATTAAAAAATCAGGAAACAACAGGTGCTGGAGAGGATGTGGGGAAATAGGAACACTTTTACACTGTTGGTGGAACTGTAAACTAGTTCAATCATTGTGGAAAACAGTGTGGCAATTCCTCAAGGATCTAGAACTAGAAATACCATTTGATCCAGCCATCCCATTACTGGGGATATACACAAAGGATTATAAATCATGCTGCTATAAAGACACATGCACACATATGTTTACTGCGGCACTATTCACAATAGCAAAGACTTGGAATCAACCCAAATGTCCATCACTGACAGACTGGATTAAGAAAATGTGGCACATATACAGTATGGAATACTATGCAGCCATAAAAAAGGATGAGTTCGTGTCCTTTGTAGGGACATGGATGCGCTGGAAACCATCATTCTCAGCAAACTATCACAAGAACAGAAAACCAAATACCGCATGTTCTCACTCATAGGTGGGAATTGAACAATGAGATCACTTGGACACAGGAAGGGGAACATCACACACTGGGTCCTATTGTGGGGAGGGGCGCGGGGAGGGATAGCATTAGGAGATATACCTAACGTAAATGACGAGTTAATGGGTGCAGCACACCAACATGGCACATGTATACATATGTAACAAACCTGCACATTGTGCACATGTACCCTAGAACTTAAAGTATAATAAAAAATAGATTAATGGAAATTGTACAAACTTTATTTATAATTATTAATATTATTAATAAATAAATATTACACTACAGGGAGAAATTTTTTTTAAATAAACAGAACCTTAAGGAGCTATGAGAAATACCAAAAGTTCTAACATCAGTGTCATGTCATCAGAGTTTTACAAAGACAGAAGTAAGCGCATGGGCCAGAAAAATCATTTGAAGTTACAATGGCTGAAGAGGTCCTAAATTTGGCAAAAAAACAGCAACAAAAAAAACCCATAATGTTTTATGTTAAAGAAGCCTGGTGAATCCAAAATGGAATAAAACCAAAGAAATTCATGCCCAAACACTGTATAATCAAACTGCTGAAAACTAAAGACAAACAATATTCTTGAACAGCCAGATGAAAGCAATGTGCTTCAAAAAGAGGAACAAGAAATCAAATAATTGTAAATTTACTGTTAGAATTCACCAAGGCTAGAAGGAAGTGATACAAGATTTTAAAGAGTTAAAAGAGGCCAGGCGCAGTGGCTCAAGCCTGTAATCCCAGCACTTTGGGAGGCCAGTAGGGCGGATCACGAGGTCAGGAGATTGAGACCATTCTGGCTAGCATGGTGAAACTCCGTCTCTACTAAAAATACAAAAAAATTAGCCGGGCCTGGGGGCTTGCGCCTGTAGTCCCATCTGCTGGGGAGGCTGAGGCAGGAGAATGGCCTGAACTCGGGAGGTGGAGCTTGTAGTGAGCCGAGATCATGCCAAGGCACTCCAGCCTGGGTGACAGAGAAAGACTCCGTCTGGAAAAAAAAAAAAGAAAGAAAGAAAGAAAGAAAAAATAGAGCTAAAAGAAAGGAACAGTCGACTCCAGAATTTATATCCAGTGAAAATATTCCATATCCGGTGAATATTCTATTGTCAAGAATGAAAGTGAACATTTATCAACATAGAAAAACTAAGAAAATCGTCACAAGCATAACTACTCTAAAAGAAATGCTAAAGGAAATTATTCAGTGAAAAAAATTATATTGGAAGGAAACTTGGACATGGGGAATGAATGAAGGAATAATAACAGAAATGCAAAAAAATTAGTAAACATAATAGACTATTCTTTCTTTCTTAAGTTCTTTAAATTATATATGATGATTGGAAACAAAAATTGTAGCCAAAGTATTTAATACATGTGAAAACTACATCATTAAAAGGAGAGGTGAAAAGGTTTATTTCATGGTAAGGTTTCTATATTTCACTTATAGTGGCAAAATACTAATTCTAATTAGACTGTGAAAATTTAGTGTATATATATATATTATT
>NW_016806805.1:297422-313226 GCF_001698545.2 Rhinopithecus bieti
TATATATTATTATATATGTAATTTAAATATATGTATTTATACCTGAAGTAATCACACACACAAAATTTTACAAGGAGATATAGTCAAAAGCTTACTAGATAAATTATAACAGAATTCTAAAAAAAATTTTAAATATTCAAAGACGACAGGAGAGGGAAAAGAAGAACCAACAAAAGAAAACAAAACAAAATGGAGAGAACAAACAGAAAACATTAGTAAAATAGTAAGCTTAATCTAAACATACTGAAAATTATATGAAATGGAAATGATCTAAACCTGTCAATTGAAGGATAGAGATTGTCGGAAAACAAAAAATAAAACCCAAATACATGTGGTTTGTAAGAAACACAGTTTAAATATAATGATATAGGCAGGTTAAAAGTAAAAGGATGGTAAAGATATACCATGGAAACCGTAATCAAAACAAGTGGGTGGCTGTATTAATGTCACAGTAGTCGTCAGAACAAGGAAAATTATCAGGGATGAAGAGCTACATTACATAATGATAAAGGGTCAATTCACCAAGAAGATGTAACAATCCTGAATGTGCATGCACTTTACAGCAACACTTCAAAACACATGAAATAAAAACTCAAAGAGCTGAAATGAGAAATGGAGACACTCACAGTTATGATTGTATGTTTCAACAAGCCTCCCTCCATAACAGAACAAGTAGAGAAAATTAAAAGGATTTAAAATCGCTAAACAAAATCCCATCTACTAACTGAAACTAACTTGATATTTATAGGATACTCCACACAATAACAACAGAATACAAAATTTTTTCAAGTGCACATAAAACATTCATCAAGCTAGGTCATATCCTGAATAATAAAACAAACCTTAAAAAGTTGAAACATACTGGAATAATACAAATTATATAATTTCAACAAATAAATAACAGAAAGACAATTGAAAAATCTCCAAACAATTGAAAATTAAATAACATACTTCAAAATAGTCAATAGATTAAACAGTATTTCTCAAGAGAAAATTAGAAAGTATTTTGAGTTTAATTAAGATAAAAAATGGACAATTTAAAAAGTTTTGGATATATTGATTAGAGTAGAATTTACAACAGTAAATGTTTCTCTTATTTTAAAGTAAATGTTTCTATTATGATCAAAGAAAGGTCATAAATCAATCACCTAAACTCCACCTTGAGAAACTAAAAAAAGAATAAAATAAACCCAGAACAAGTAAAATAAAGGAAATAATAAAGATAAGGGCAGAAAGCAAAGAAATTGAAACCAGAAACACAATAGAGAAAATCAATAAAACCAAAAGCTTGTTCTTTAAGAAAAGATCAATAACATTGGTTTAGCCAGACCAACAAAGAAAAAAGGAGAGAAGATGCAAATTATCAATATCAGGAATGAAAGAGGAGATATCATTATTTAATATTCCAGATCCTGACAACATTTTAAAAAGTGAAAGAAAATACTATGAACAACTCTGTATACATAAATTTGACAACTTACATGAAATAGAACAAGTCCATGAAAGCTATAAACAACCAAAACACACTCTCAAATAGCTAACCTGAATAGTCCCTGCACCTATTAAGGAAATATGTAATTGGAAAAAACAAAACCAAGAACAAGAAACCTGTATGCTCAAATGGTTTCACTGATTTATTTTCCAAACACTAAAATAAATAAATAAATAAACCCCGCCAATTCTATATAATGTCTCCTAGAAAGCAAAAGAAAGAAATATTTGCCAATTCATTTTATAAAGCCAGCATTACCCTTGTTCCCAAACTAGACAAAGACAGGACCAAAAAAGACAGAAAAGAAAAAAGGAAAAGAAAAGAGAACCACAGACCAATATTCCTAATATACCTTTATATGAGAGTACTTACATCTATGAGTCTATGATGTAAGCGATGTAAAAATACTTCACAAAATAATGATAAACAAACATATATACATATAATGACCATGATCCATGTGGGATTTATCCCAGGAATGCAGAATTGGTTCAATATTCTAAAATCAATTACTATAATCCACCACGTTACCAAACCAAAGAAGAAAAACTTTTCGTAATTATACAAGTTGATGCAGAAAAAAACATTTCACAAAACACAATGTCTATTCAGATTACAAACATTCAGCAAACTAGAAATAAAAGGGAACTTCCTTAACTATATAAAGGGCATCTAAGAAAATCCTCAGGCTCAAGTTATACTTTATGTTGAGGAACTGAATCTTTTTCTCCACAATTGGGACCAAAGCAAGGATTATACTCTCACTAATCCTATTCATCATCATACTGAAAGTCCTAGCTAATGCAAAAAAGACAAGAGAAAGAAATAAACGGCCAGGCATTGTGGTGTAATTCCAGCACTTTGGGAGGCTAAGGTAGGAGCATCACTTGAGCCTAGGAGTTTGAGACCAGCCTGGGCAACATAGTGAGACCTCACCTCTACAAAAAATAACAAAATAGGCCGGGCGCGGTGGCTCAAGCCTGTAATCCCAGCGCTTTGGGAGGCCGAGACGGGCGGATCAGAGGTCAGAAGATCGAGACATCCTGGCTAACCATGGTGAAACACCGTCTCTACTAAGAAATCAAAATAGCCGGGTGAGGTGGCGGGCGCCTGTAGTCCCAGCTACTCGGGAGGCTGAGGCAGTGAGATGGCGTAACCGGGAGGCGGAGCTTTGCAGTGACTGAGATCCGGCCACTGCACTCCAGCCCGGGCGACAGAGCGAAGACTCCGTCTCAAAAAAAAAAAAAAAATAACAAATAGCTGGTCCGGTGGCCACAGGCTGTAGTCCCACTACTGGGAGACCGAGGCAGGATTACTGAGTACAGGAGGTCAAGGTTTCAGCGAGCTCAGTGCATAATCAAGCTGTCGCAGATCTAGGGTCGATCTGGAGGGCCCTCTGTCTCCGAATAAACATAAAAAAGAGAAGAAGTAAAAGAGAATCAAGAAAGAAAAAGAAGAAAGAAAGAAGAAAGAAAGAAAGAAAGAATGATAGAAGAAAGACGAAAGAAAGAAGAAAGAGAAAAGAAAGAAGAAAGAAAGATTGGAAGGAAGAATAAATCTGATATTATTAGAAAATTGTCCATATATGATTGTCGTAGAAATCCCTGGACCTCACTAATAGTTTCTATAACTACAGGACTTTAGTCAAGGATTTGAAAATATGGGGAAATCCGACACTAAGAAGATCCCACCATCATCGCTATGCTAACAATAAGCAATCAAAAGAAATAGTACAAATACGAGCATTGGCTATTAGCTCAGCCCCCACACAGAGTACTTTAGATACAATCAGATCTACAAATTATTTCTACCCTTAATCTGGAAATACTGATGACAGAAATCAAAGATGACCTAAATGAAAAAGAGAGATTGACTTTTCTTGGGTCTGTTGTGTCATTCCAATGGGTTGGAGAGACTCTAATAGAATTAAGACGTCTAATTCCACAGATACGTGATCATAGAGATTACAGCCTCCAGGAGATGTTTTTTTGCTTCTTTGTGTAAATATAGGAAAGGGTAATCCGTAAATTTTGAGGAGGGCGAAAGTTTTTTAAGACTTATAATAAAGCTACTATAGTAACTTCAGAGACATGTGGTATTGATGAGAGACAGAGCACCGATAACCAATGGAATACAATAGACCAACGTTCAGGGGAAGAAGCACACAAATATGACAATTCATATTGGACAAAGCCGAAATACAATTCAATGAAAAAAAATAATCTTTTCAACAGTGACTGATAGAACATTAAGACACATAAAAATCGACATAAACCGAGGCACTGCGTACAAGACGAGCTTATAAATGATGATAAACAACATCAGCAGTTTACGCAGATAAGCTAATCAACGGAAAGCAAGAACTGCACGGGAGGGCGATTCTATACACCCATACATTCAAGCAGTGAGCCAATCAGAACACAATTCTCACAACAGCCACAATAAGAATAATATATACCGGATACAACTAACCAAGATGGTGAGATGTCTCATAGAATCGAGAATACAAAACATTGCTTTGAAAAAATTAGAGACACACAGAATAGAAAGGAAAATATTCCATGCTCATGGAGATGAGGAATCCTACTCATATTAAAATGGCATATGGCCTAAAGTAATTTATCAGATTCAGGAGTGGTATTCCTATCCAAACTACCACATTTGCTCATACAGAATTAGAAGAAAACTTTAATCAAAGATTCATACGAACAAAAGAGATGCCTGATAGCAGAAATGCTAAGCAGAAAGACAAAAGCTGGAGGCCATCATGTTACCGTGATTTAACTATACTACAAGGCACTTGCAGTAACCAAAACGGATGGTTGTGGTACAAGAAAAACAGACACACAGACAAGTGAAAACAGGGCTAGAGAACCTACAAATAAACCCATACATCTACAAATCATCCGATTTTTGATAAAGTTGACATAACAAGCATGGCTGGTGCAGTACTGTGCTCACACCTCTATCCCAGCACTTTGGGTGGCCAGGGCTTAAGGCAGATTGCTTGACCAGGAGTTCAAGACCAGCCGTTGGCATCTATCGAAAACTGGTCCCAAAAGAAAAATACAAAATTAGCTAGGGGGTATTAGTGGCATGTGCCTATGGTTCCCAGCTACTCAGGAGGCTGAATCAGGAGGATCACCTGAGCCCAAGAATTTGAGGTTTGTGTTGAGCTAATGATCATTCCACTGTAACTCAGCCTGGGTGATAGTATGAGTGAGCGACCACTGTATCAAAATACAAAACCCTGATACAATAGCAAATAAATCCAAGCATGGGGGAAATTCCTACTCTCCTCATAGTGTCTGGGAATACATTGGCTAGACATATGCAGAACATTGAAACTGAACTCTTTTTCACCTTATAACAGAAAATCACCTCAAGTTGGATTAAAGACTTAAAATATAAAACCTGAAACTACAACACCTAGAGGAAAACTAGGAATACCATTCTGGGATAGCCCTGGCAAAAGATTTATGACAAAGACCTCAAAAAGGCAATTGCAATAAAACAAAATTGACAAATGGAACGTAATTAAACTGAAGAGTTTCTGCACAAGGCAAAGAAGCTATCAAACAGAGTAAAGAGGATAACCTACAGAATGGGAGGGAAATTTTTCAATGCTATGCCTCCGGAAAGGTTTAATATCCCGAATCTATAAGGAACTGTAATCAACAGTATAAAACAAACAATCCTATTTAAAATTGGACAGCAAGACATGACACACATTTTCTTTTTTTTTTTTTTTTTTTTTTTTTTTGAGGCGGAGTCCTCGCTCTGTCCGCCCGGACTGCGGAGTACAGTGGCCGATCTCAGCTCACTGCAAGCTCCGCCTCCCGGTGTTTACACATTCTCCTGCTCACGCCCATCCCGAGTAGCTGGGAACTACAGGCGGCCTGCCAACTCGCCCGGCTAGTTTTTGTATTTGTTAGTAGTTAGACGGAGGTTCACCGTGTTACCAGGATGCTCGATCTCACTGACTCGTGATCCACCCGTCTCGGCTCCAAAGTGCTGGGATTACAGGCTTGCCGCGCCCGGCCGAACACACATTTTTCAAAAGAAGACATACATGTGGCTAAGAAGCATATGAAAAATGTTCAACATCACTAATCATCAGCGAAATGCAAATGAAAGTCATAATGAGGTATCATCTCAAACCAGTCAGAACACCTATTAATAAAAAGTCAAAAAATAACAGATGCTGGCGAGGTTGCAGAGAAAAGGAAACACTTAACATTCTGCTGGTGGGAATGTAAATTGGCTCAGTCACTGTGGAATGCAGTTCCATGATTTCTCAAATAATTTAAAACAGAATTATCATTTGACCTAGCAATCCCATGATTCAGTATATACCCAAAGGAATATAAATTGCTCTACCATTAAGACACATGCATGCATCTATTTCACACAGCACAATTCACAATAACAAAGACATGGATTCAACCTAGATGCTCATCAGCAGTGAACTGGATAAAAAAAAGTCGTACATATACACCATGGAATACTATGCCGCCATGAAACAGATTAAAATCACGTTCTTTGCAGCAATGCAAAAGGAGCTGGAGGCCATTATCCTAAGCAAATTAACACAGGAACAAAAAACCAAATACTGTGTGTTCTCACTAAGTGGGAGCTAAACTTGGAGTACACATGGACACAAAGATGGGAACAATAGACACAGGGACTTATTTGAGAGTGGAGGACAAAGGAGGGTGAGGATCCAAAAACTACCAGACGACAAAATAATTTGTATACCAAACCCCAGTGACATGCAATTTACCCATGTAAGAAACTTGCATATATACTCCCTGAACCTAAAATAAAGGTTGGAGGGGAAAAAATGTATGATAAACTTAATGTAAAGCTATAAAAATTTTGGAAGAAAACACAAGAAAATCTTTATCAATAACAATTACCACAGCTCCAAAAAATAAAATAAAATAGAAGAAATACTTATCTATAAATCTACAAATCACGGGGTTAGGCAAAGCCTTCTTAGATATGACACCAAAAACACAACCCATTTTTTTTTAAAAGGATAAACTGGACTACATCAACATTAAAGACTTTTCCTCTGCAAAATACCAAGAGAATAAAAAGGCAAATTATATACTAAAAGAAATATTTGCCATGTATATGACAAAGAACTTGTATCCATAATATATAAATACTGTCAAAACTTAGTAAGAAAATAAGCTACCCAGTTTTAAAATAGGCAAAGAATTTGAACTATACTTAACCAAAGAGAATATACAGATGGTAAACAAGCATAGGGAAAGATGCCCAACACCATTAGTTATTATGGAAATGCACATTAAAGCCATAATGATACCACCAGAAACCTGTTAGAATGGCTGAAATAAAAAATATCGACAATACCAAGTTCTGAGAATGATGCAAAGCAGCTGGAACTGTCATATATTACTGAAAGGAACGAGACATGTTATAGGCACTATGAAAAACAGCTTGCCAGTTTCTTATAAAATTAAACATACGCTTAACTTATGGCCCAGCAATCGCACTCCTAGGTATTTACCCAAGAAAATGAAAACTTGTATTTCACAAAAATCTGTATATGAATGTTTGTAGTAGCTCTAGTGATAACTACCAAAGACTGGAAACAACTCAAATGTCTTGAAACAGGTCAATGGATAAACAAACTGTAGTACATCCAGACGATAAAACATTACTCAGCAGTAGAAAGGAATGAATGCTTGATACTTGCAACAACATGCATCAATATCAAAGGCATTTTGCTGAATGAAAGAAATCAGTCTCACATACAAATGGCCAACAGATATATGAAAATGTGCTCAATATCACTAATCATCAGGGAAATACAAATTAAAGTCACAATAGAATGTCTCCTCACACCTATTTGAATGGCTACTATCAAAAATGAAAGATAAGTTTTAGAGAGAATGTGGAGAAAAAGGAAACTTGTTACACTGTTGGTGTGAACATAAATTAGTAAAGTCATTATGAAAAAACAGTATAGAAGTTCCTCAAAAGATTAAAAATATAATTACCATATGATCTCACCAGCAACCCCACTTCTGAGTATGTATCCAAAGGAATTGAAATCAGTATGTTAAAACAGTATCTGCACTCCCATGTTTATTGCAGCGTTATTCACAATAGCCAAGATACGGAAGCAAACTGTGTCCACCAACAGATGAATGGATAAAGAAAATGTAGTGTATAATACACAATGCAATACTACTCAGCCTTAAAATATAAGAAACTTCTTTCATCTGCAACAACATGGATGAACCTGGAAGACATTATGTTAGGTGAGATAAGTCAGGCACAGAAGGACAAATACTGAATGACCTTATTTGTCTATGGAACCTAAAAACTAAAACTCATAGAAGTAGCAAGTGGAATGGTGATTACCAGAGGCTGGTGGGGGGAAAGGGAAGGGTGAGGATAGGAAAGGGAAGATAATTGTCAAAGGGTACAAAGTTTCCATTAGACAAGCAGGAATAAGTTTCAGGATCTATTGCACAGCATGGTTACTATAGCTAATGATAAAGGTTGCATATTTCAAAACTGCTAAAAGGGTTGATTTTAAATGTTTTCACCACAAAAAATGTGATAAGTATATGAAATGATGGATGTTAATTAGCTAGATGTAATCATTCTACAATGCATAAATAATTCATGACATGACATTGTACCTGCTCTATAATTATTATTTGTCAATTAAAAATAAAATAAAATGGTTAGGCACGGTGGCTCATTCCTGTAATCCCGGCAGTTTGGGAGGCTGAGGCAGGTGGATCACTTGAGGTCAGGAGTTCAAGACCAGCCTGGCCAAGATGGTAAAACCCTGTCTCTACTAAAAATACAAAAATTAGCCCATCATGTTGGTGTACACCTGTAATCCCAACTACTTAGGAGGCTAAGGCATGAGGATCACTTGAACATGGGAGGCAGAGGTTGCAGTGAGCTGAGATCGCTCCACGGTACTCCAGTCTGGGCAGCAGAGTGAGACTCCAATTCAAAAATAAATAAAATGAAATGAAATAAAATAAAATAAAATACAACAAAACTTTAAAAAAAGGAATCAGTTTGAAATGGCCACCTACTATATGATTCCATTTGTATGTCATTCTGGAAAACACAAAACTATAGTGATGAGAAAAGATCAATGGTTGTCGGAGGCTATGGACAAGAGGAGGATGTGTCTAAAAAAGGAGCAGCACAGGGAATTTTGGCAGTGATGGACCTATTCTGTGTCCTGCTGGTGGTAAAGGTTTACATGAATCTATATATGTGTGTATATATACATACATATATAACATATATGTATATGTACATGTTTATACACATATATGTCTATACACTATGTATGTATATATGTATATGCATGCATATGTATGTATAAATAATATACACATGCATATGTGTATATATAATCTGTAAACATATAGATTCTATATATATAACACATGTAATCTATATATGTGTTAACTCTACATCAAAAAAAATCAATTTTATTGGATGTCAACTTTAAAATAAAGAAAATAGAGCAAAATTCATACTCAGTATTTCAAATATTTTAAAGGAGGAAATATTATTCATGAAGAAAACAATACATTGTGAAACATAAAAACAGGCAGAACTGAAACAGTATCATGTGAGTGTGAACTTTTTTTGGAAGACAGCGATTAAGTAACTTGACAAAAAGACACATATTTAATAAGAGACACTAGTGGGATTTGAATGCAAGTCCCCTGACTTGTACTACAGAAGAATTTTTACAGAACTATCCCACAAAGCACCCATGCTGAGTGGGAAAGAGCCCCGAATTCGGACTCAACATGCTTGTATTTGAATCTTGGCTCCATCCTGCCTACTAGCTTTGAATCTGTTTTCTCTTCTGTAAAATGAGGTTAATAGCAGGATCTACCTTATACAATTTTGTCACGTGTATGTAAAATGCTTCGTGTATCTCCGGCATAGGAGTGTTCAAGAAACAGCAGCTATTTACTTCTCGCAGCCTTAGTTTCTTCCCTAGTAACATAGAAATGACACCCGCGCTGTGAGAGATTTAAAAAGTGTGCTACAAATATGTTCTTTTGCTGGCATGTTAGTATTTGCACAAAGAACACAAGTCCTTGACGTTTATATTTGGTTACAGAAATGGATGAAGTAAATTGAATTTAGGTGTGTTTGATTCGAAACAGTCTTCCTTTCACCCCCACCCCACCTCCAACTCCTTTCTCATTTTTTGTTGCATAATGAATGCTTTCTGAGTACATGTCCATAACTATTTAAAAACTTCAAGATTTTCTTCATCGAGATTTTATATATATGTATATGTTTGTGTGTATTAAATATGTGTATGTATTCCTGTATGGCCTGCAGAACCATATGGATATGGTTTGGATCTGTGTCCCCACCCATATCTGATGCTGAATTGTAATTCCCAGTGTTGGAGGTGAGGCCTGGTAGGAGGTGATTGGATCGTGGGGGGGAAGATTTCTCGTGAATGGTTTAGCCCCATCATCTTGGTACTGTCATGATAGTGAGTGAGTTCCTGTGAGATGTGGTCGTTTAAAAACGTGTAGCACTTTCCCCCTCACTCTCTCACTCCCGCTCTGGTCATGTGATGTGCCTGCTCTGGCCATGTGATGTGCCTGCTCCCCCTTCGCCTTCTGCCATGATTGTAAGTTTCCTGAGGCCTCTCCAGAAGCCAGCAGAGCCAGCATCATGCTTCCTGTAAAGCCTGCAGAACCATGAGCCAATTAAGCATCTTTTCCTTATAAATTACCCACTCTCACGTATTTCTTTGTAGCAATGCAAGCACAGACTAATACATATATAAACTGGGCTCAATGACAAGGAAAAGCGATCAAGATCAGGAACAAGAGGAAGACAGAGGGAAGCGAGAGGAGCAGAGAAAAAGCCTCCTAGAATAACTTTTCTGGGCAAAGCGACTCTGGTTAGCTTGCTGCTTTTACGTACTTGTGAAGCAGGAGCACACATTGCAAGCACCCTGATTATTATTATAAATATAGATCACCTCGATTACTGTAAGTGATGTTGCTTAATACAATGGATAGCAGCTTTTTAAAACAGGCAAAGCTCTTTTCCAAGTATTGACGTCAGCGGGACCTCGTAATTGTTCCTCTTATTGGTTCAACTGCCACTACAGCCACAGATGTCCCCAGCAAGCATGACAGGGACTGCCACTTTTCCACACTGCAACATAGACTCACAGAAACTGCCCTCTACTTGGGGTTGGTAGGGTTGGCAGCGACCTCTGCCTCTAGCTTATTAGCTGTGTGCATCATTTTCAGTTAGAGGTGTAAGATGATTGGGAGAAGCGGATCAAGGTGAGCTTAGGTAGGAAACGTTTATCTCTTTTCTCAGTTGAATTTACAAAATTCAGTGTTAGAATTCACCTCAGTTCACCTGTAAGGTAGGCATTGGTGCTGTCTTTATTCTTAGGCAGAGGAAATGCCTGCCTGGTTTAATTTTTTAGGTGAGAATCGGCGAGCCCTTTCCTCCTACTCCAACTCATTCTCCCACCAGCCCTGACATGTTGCTAGAAATATCAGGATTGTTAAATCTGGATTAATATTTTGGCTAGATTTAATCTTTTGGCCTTTTAGCAAAGAGTAGGACCTAGAGAAAAAGAGATCCAGGAAAGACAAGTTTTGGCAGGAACATTAAAGGTAAGATAGAAAAAGGGATTAGAAGCAGCAAAGAATGATGGGGTTCAGAGGTGTTCAGGGTGCTGGGCAGAGATGAGGAACACTCAGAAAGGAAGAGAACACAAATAAAAGTGGAAGTTGCTAAACACAATTTTGACCACTCCATCAGAAGAAATTTACCTAGATATCACTTCATACCTGTTAGGATGGCTTTCATCAAAAAGACAAAAGATAAGTGTTGGTGAGTGTGGGAAGAAAGGGAACCCTAGCACCCTGTTGGTGGGAATGTAGATTGATTCAGCCACTGCAGAAAACAGCATGGAGGTTCCTAAAGAAATTAAAAATAGAGGTGGTGGACATGACCCAGCAATCCCTCTTCTGGGTATATACCCAAAGGAAATGAAATCACTACATCGTAAAGAAATCTGTGCACTCGCATATTTATTGCAGCCTTATTCACAATGGCTAAGATACGGAAACAACTAAAGTGTCTGTCGATGTATCCATTGATAAAAAAAAAATGTGGCATCTTTATATACAATGGAATATTATTCAGCCTTAAAAAAGAAAGAGATCTTGCCATTTGTGACAACAGAGATGAACCTAATTGACATTAGAAGTGAAATAAGCCAGGAACAGAAAGAAAAACACTGCATTGACCTCCCTTATATGTGGAAACAACAAAAAAGAATTGAATACATTGAAATGGAGTAGAATAGTGGTTACCAGGGGGTGAGGAAAGGGGAAGATGTAGGTCAGCAGGCACAAAGTTGCAGTTATGGAGGATGAATAAGCGTAGAGCTCTAAAGTACAATATGAGAAGTATAGTTAATAATATTGTATTATAAACCAGAAATTTGCTTGGAGAGTAGGCTTCAGGCACCCTTACCACATGTATAAGAAAGATAACTGTATAAGATGATGGATATATTCCTTTCTTGATTGTAGTAATTGCTTTGCTATAGGTATACCAAAGCATCATACTGCACGCCTTAAATATAGAAAATAAAAAGTAAATTAAAAAAGAAACTTACCTGGTCCTTCTAAGATTAAGTAATAAGAAAATGATTTGGTAGTTGGCTATTCTCTGTGTCCTATTTTATCACACTCTGAGTAATGTTTATTGAAGAGCAGGAAATACTAAAGATGTTGGGATTTAGTGATAAAATGAGATGTGTCATGACTTTGAAGTTGGTTGTCTTAATTTTGCCTTTCTTCACCACAAGTAAGACTTGGAAAGCTGTGAAATCTTGGGGTTTTTTTTCCCCCACTGGCTATGTTCCCATGTCCATAATAATGCTTCCAGAAAGACCAAACTCAAGTCATGTCCCGGATGTGACAAAGACTGGAATATTATCTAGGATCTGTATAAAACTCTCATTTTCTGAGAGAATATTTGCTAAAATCACTCTTGTAACTCCTGACAGTCTGACTGGTTTTCTCGCTGCCTGTGAAGTCTGATTTGCTTTGACTGAGACCTGTATACACGTGCTCCACCTGTGGTAACTGGCCATGCCCTAGGGTTGAGGGTAGGGTGGGGGACCACTGTACGTGTGTAAAACAGAAAGGACATCTTCATTTCCTGCAAAAGCCATTTGTGTAAACTGTGTGAACTTTGCTGAGTTTAAATAAATACTTTGAAATCTGAGATGACTGGGATTTCTTTCTGCACTGTCTAGAGTAACAGTAAACTTCCAGCACATGTTGACTTCTCAGGAAGTAGCCACAGCCATCAGCTTCATCAAGAAAAGGACGGGGAGAATTTCTTCTCCACATCACGGGAAGCTCTAAATGGATGCAGATAATTAACCATGTTATAAAGCCCCTGGTTGTGCCTGAGTTCTATTAATGGTTTGGGTAACAGTGCGAGCTCTGGGGTCAAAAAGCACTAGGTTTAAAGCCCATTGAGAATGGACAAGTTAGTAACTTCCTCTATCTCTGTTTTCTCATATGTAAAATGGAGGTAACAATAACATGTGAAGCACTTCAACCAATTCTTAGAGCCCAGTAAGGGCTAACTAAATGGCAGATACTAGTATCATTATTGTTGCTCTTCATGTCTGTTATCATCATCATAATTATAATTCCTTAAATGGATATCTTTTTGTCATATGCTCCACAGATTTGGAGCCACTCCTCCGATCAGACCGGGTGGATACACCTAAAATAGCACTCTTAACTGCTAGGGCCAAGATGGCAATTAGGTTTCAGCTCAGTGTTCCAACTCTGATTAGTTGATATTAGCTTCCTGGAAAGCTGGGTAGACCAGATTCTTAAGGCTGTTGTGAGATTAGCAGAGCGTCATGATTGATTATCACTGTCTGCCATAAGCATGGGAGGGAAAAGGGGAACACTCTGCTTACTTGCCAGTCCTGGCCTAGGAGCTGTGTACCAGGGCTCAGATGCTTTCTGCCCCACTGAAACAGTGCTGAAAAGTACAAACATTCTCCTTTCTGGGTACCGTAATTCTAACAATCCTGATGTTAAAAGGATTCTTATTGGTAACAGGCTATAACCCAGTTCAAGACCAGACACTGAAAAATTGTTGAGTTGTCCTCGTTTTTCTCTTTTTTCAATTTTGTTCAGGGCTTCATAGCTTCCTTCTGGGCAAACTATTTGGCTAGTAGACATGATTTGAGTAATGAGTAACATGGTGATCTGCTTTTCTCCGATAATGATGATAATGGCATATATTTTCAGAGCACTTAATTCATAAAATGCTCCTACATCCATTAGGATACTTTATATTCAACTGTTTGGCACGCAGAAAGCACAAAAGGAAGTGAAGGCAAAGTGGTGTGGGTATTTCTCAAGTCTTGTCGCAAGCTCATTGATGATTCTAGCACATATGTTTTGTTTCCAAAGTGCTGGCGCTTCACTTCCAGGGTAATGGTATCTGCCTCTTGCTGTGATCCTTCCTCTGGTTTCTTGACTCCTTAATTAATTTTCCTTTCATTTATAATTCTTCCTCATGTAATACATGTTTGCCTGTTGTTAAAATATTGCCCTCACATTGTGCAGCATGCCCCAGTATTTCCTCAATGAGTCACTTATGGATCTCAGGGCCAATTTTGTTCCCAAGACAAAATGCCAAGGCTAAGATGAGTTCCAGTTTTGTGCTAACGATTTCAAATTCTTAAGGCTTAGAAACCTCCCCAAGTGCCACACAGATACCAAAATGATCAAATGGTGGCCTCTGTAGAAGGCAGGCTCTCCATCCTTTGCTGAACCAAAGGGCTGTTTTCCCGTTCTCTTAGATAGCTTCTACTTCAGAAGTATAATCTATTTTCTCCCACTCATCCAGTCTCAAGAGATTTGGAACTATTTTGCAATAAAAGATGTGTAAGGCTGACCCTCTCTGCCTACGCTGCTCTCTGCTTAAATAAGTTGAGTCAGTATTTCCTCTTTTTCTAATTCAGCAATGGGCCAGCTGGTTTTGTCTGATAGACTAAGACCCAATTAAATGACCTTCTTTCTAACCAGGAAGAAATAGAGGTAAGTAATTATTTAATTAATGGAATCAGAGAAGACTGTGAAACATATCAATTTAGATTCTAAAAGTTATTTCTTTCAGAGCAATATTTTGGGACATTTCCATAGAAGAGTGATTTGTTTCCATTGTGAAACTTTGAATTACATAACAGAGAAACTATGTCTTGCTGTCCATTGATTGTATGACAACCTAGAGGGATGAAAATTATTTAGATGAAGAAATAAAAAAGTATTATTTGTTTGTTTTTTTAAATTTTTTTGGCTTCAAAGCCCAACAAAAATCTATTTAGGTTGCATGACCTAAATAGTCTCTTATATAATTGTTTTCACTGTGTTAGGGTTTGGTATTATATCTGCAGTTTACATTAAAAGATACTACAAGAAACAACCATATGAAAACTAATTTTGCATTTAATTTGGGGATATGATTTAAATACATTTTCCACCATAAGTCAGTGTCTCTCTATGATGCCCCACCCAAGACATTTCTTAAAGAACTAAGTTTCACAAGAAGCAGTGCTTCTCTTGAACAACTGATCAATTTTTGCCTCAAAGACAATGACAAATAATAACTAACTGAGTATCTCTTTTATGTAGTTGTTTTGCCTGTTAGGAAATTCAAAGAAAGATGTGTGGTTCAACTTCAGCGTGAAACTCTAAATATATTCTGGAGTTAGAAATGGCTCAAACAATACAGACCTGTAGTATCTCATTCACAAGATGGCTGGAGAGAGGTGACTATTGGCACTGGTACTACTGCTCATTGGTGTTATCAAAACACAGGCCTTTTCCTTCTATTTTTCTGCTCTTCTGTCTTTGGCTGTTGTCTTCTTGGTCCAATAGTTTGTGCTTCATGTCACCTGACTGCAGCCACAGAAGCAAACTGCATATCCACGTTCAAGTCAGAAAGAAAGAGAAGGGGTGGGCCAGCAAGATCTCTTCTCCCTGTCCATAAGAAAAGGACGCAAAAGCTTTTCCAGAACTGATCTGCTTATATCTCACTGGCATCTCTGGATCACATGACTGCCCAACAAACTCTGAGTTACCCAAAAAGAGGTGGAGAGTGGGTAGAAAATTAGTAGCTATAACAGCATATTTTCCATGGTTCTCTTTGTATACATATTCTTTTTTTTTTTTTTTTTTTTTTTTTTT
>NW_016806805.1:315114-343829 GCF_001698545.2 Rhinopithecus bieti
CCCAGGCTGGAGTGCAGTGGCGCGATCTCGGCTCACTGCAAGCTCCGCCTCCCGGGTTTACGCCATTCTCCTGCCTCAGCCTCCCGAGTAGCTGGGACTACAGGCGCCCGCCATCTCGCCCGGCTAGTTTTTGTATTTTTTAATAGAGACGGGGTTTCACCGTGTAGACCAGGATGGTCTCGATCTCCTGACCTCGTGATCCACCCGTCTCGGCCTCCCAAAGAGCTGGGATTACAAGCTTGAGCCACCGCGCCCGGCCTGTATACATATTCTTAAAGTCAGTCTTGAATCTAAGGAGTTAAGAATAGTTTAAGATATGGCCCTTGCTTTCTCTCTATAAGCTTAGCCTTCAGTGGGGAGGCAATTCATTAATGGAAAATTAAATAATAATGAGATGATAATAACATTACAAGTCAGTAACACATGAGGTACATAATGCAATTGATGATGAATTATCAAGCAAATGGTCTAGATAGTCAATGTTGAAGGATCACACTATGATTTGTGATGAACAGGATGGATTTCAAAGAATAAGAAGGGTTTGATATAAATCTTACAAAGGAATAAAAGATATAACTGAATCTCTTCTTTTGTCATTAAGCCCAGAGATACATGTATTCTGATGTAACTTTCATTTGAAAACACACCATCTTCTTCAATTTAGAGTCAGCCTTGGACTTTTAGAGATTTGTTGAGGATCCATGGTCCTTTGGTTACCTGAAAATCAAAAGTCAAGTGATAATGTAAAATAGCGTAAAAAGAAAAAGAATGTAGCTAATGTAAAAAACTAATGAGTAAGTGTGTCTATGGAGTACAGGAATAGGAAGACTCTAGTCGAGAGAGTAGAGCAGAAGTTTGAACTCTGAACACATGGAGGACAGTTCCAGTTGACATTTACTAGCTGTGTAATCTTGAGCAAACTGTTTAACTTCTTCAGTCTTGGATTTTTCTGATATGTAAAATGAAGATGATGATTTTCCTCACATTGATTTGTGCAGATTATATAAGCTAATACTGTAGATAGTGCTGTGTAAACTTAATATTAAGGTACAAAGCATTATTTAGAAGTGATACTCATTTCAGTGATAATCTTCTTTATATAGATTTGATTACTATCACTGCATCAAAATGCCCATCCGATAACTAGGTTCTCCATTGATTTCACATCTAGTGTTGGGGACCAAAGCTAACAAGTCCACTGAGGCCAGGGTTAGTAACATACATTGGTCTCTGACACAGCAGGAAAGGATCAGGTGTTCTGGTTCTCCCAGGGGTTAGCTGCCTCCCCTCTAGGGTCTGTTAGCTTAGAGAAATTCTCAGCTGTCAGGATCAGTGGGGTTCATTCTGGGTCTGCACATAATACTGGTTCAACTAGAAATCATGCCTGTGTTAAAAATGGGTTGTTAATGGAGCAAGCTTTTACCTTTCCATTTTGAAAAAACTTGACATCGCATCAGTAAAACTGGAATGAACCTCTGAAGAAAGGTTATGGGTTAAGAACAGCATACTGGTGTTCAACAGTAGTTCAATCTGTATTTACTAGATTTGTTCATGGAAAACTTAATTTTGGAAACAGTAGAGTGATGTGCACTCTGCAGCTGTGCTACCACTAACCTCCTGAAATAATTAACAAAATGAGAAAATAACCCATTCATCGAGTTTAAAGAAACTCCCACATGGAGCACTAAGTACTAGACAGGATGCAGAAATTTTCCTCTAATCCTAGTGTTGTAGATGTGCAGTAAGGGGAAGAAGGATACACAAGCCAGTCTAAAATAGAACCCAGTGGGTCCCATCCATTCTATTTCGGGGAAATTCAGTGAAGTGGGTACTGGGCTTACAAAAGCGTTGTAATGAATGTTATATGAAAACTTGCGGGTGCCCATTTATGGGACCCACCCTACTGGACCAAAAACAAATGTTAATTTTGCAGACAATGAGAGGTTGTAACTGAGCATATGCCTCACATACTTGACTGGCTGTTACAGTCTTAGGGCACGGTGTCCAAAGAAATTCCAGACATGGTACTCATTCTCATTATTGTCTGTTGAGCTGATATTTAGCTGGAATAAAAGACTTTAAACAAATAGTCCAGGATGGGTTACTGACCTTGACAACATAGAATAATCATTTCAATAAATCTTAAGTACATTTAAACCACTAGTTTCCTGGACATCCTAAAATTTCCAATTCTGTTGCTAGGAAAAGAAATGAAATTTTATGTTTACTGCATTGCTCTATGACACTCTTCATAAATTAGCCATTCTCTAGGCACCTCGGGAGAATAAAATTAACATGTTTTTAGGTACTTACTAAGTGCCCAGATCTTACATATGACATCTGACTTAATCCTCATAGCCAGGCCAAGGGTAGGTGTTGTTATCATGTTTTCACAGATAAAGTGAAATCTGGGAAGGTTACCCGTTTGACTCAAAATCACAAAGAGATAGCATGGGGATTTTAAGGAGAACTTACCAATTGCACAATCTCCTATCTGCATTGATTTTGAAGAGAATTATTCTTCCACTATAGCACATTGTCTATGAGTAGACAGTAAGAATGTGTGTGTGTGTGTATATATATATATATATATATAATGTATAATATATATATATAATGTATAAATATATATATATAATGTATAAATATATATATTGCCTTCTTTTGACTGCTGTGTCTAAGAAATAGGAGGAATTGTGACAAACTGGATTTTCGAATTACCTGAGGGTTAATAGTTCCTCTGAAAACTTTGTTGAAACTGTTTCTGAAAGGAATCTACTCTGTCCATTGGCTTAGCAGAATATGGTGACTAAGACAACCTTTTCTCTGATTATGTCATAGTGTTGAGCAGATTTTTGCTCAAATGTCACCTAATCAAAAAGTCTTCCTATGGCTGCACTTGATAAAATAGCACCATCACCCCCACTCTCTCCTTACATTGCTCTACTTTTCCCTTCACAGCACTTATCACTAACTGTTATATTACATATTTATTTGTTTACTTTCTGTCTACCCCCACTCCCTTAGAATGTAAGCTATATAAGAGAAGACTCTATTATATCCAGAGTTGTTTCTCTGGGGCCTAGAATGGTGCCTGGAATATCGTAGGCACTCAAACAATGTTTATTGAATGAATAAATCCAATTTATGTTAGTTTTAATTATTTGGTCCTATTGCCACAAATACATAGGGCTGAATTTGTATGTGTGACATTCCTGTCACATATTAATTGGTACCTGGAGCTGGAGTTATTGATAATAAAGCTTTAGCCATTTTATCCAATTCTTCCTTATGCAAATAGGCATGGAGTCGTAATTTCAGTAAATTAAGGCTTCTGGTGAGTTGGAATTGGTCCATCTGGCTATCAGGGTTTCCTATAATTTGAGGAAAATGATTGGTTTCTTGTTTGCTGTTTCTTACATCACGCAATATTTTATCCTGAGCATATGTATCCCATGTAAACACATTCACTCTTTAACAAAGGGCATAAACTTTGAACTACTCAATTCTAAAGAAAGCAGGTTCCAATCTTCTTAATGTACTCTACAAGGAGATTCCTGAAAGGTGAGTATCCTTGGAAAAGGCATCCAATTGCTGTTTTCTTTCTCTCATTCTTTCCCAGCACAATCACTACCCTACTGTATGACCCTGGTTAAGTGTTGTTGTTGTTTTCTTGCTTATAAAAAGTAATCCACATGCTGATTTGTAGAAGATAGGGTGAAAATGACTGAGTGGTAAGAGACAGACAAAAATCTCTTGTGAATAATACTAAAATTATTTGGCAGCTTAAACCAGGAATTTCAATGATGAATTAAACAAATGGAGTGGTCACAGCAAAGATACATGTGTGTTTTGAGTATGAAATGGACCCCAAATGCTATGTAAAACCAAATTCTATCATTGTCTCTAGGTTGTAAGTCCAATGTATTTGAAAGCATGGACAAGCCTTCGGAGTGTCTGAACACCTTCACGAAAACCTTTCTATGAGACCCAACATCATCATGGGAGGGAGTTAAGTGGCGGCTAAGAGCCTCGGCTCTGCAACCAGACTGCTTGGACTTCAATCCTGGTCTGACATTTACTGGCTGGATGACTTTGGGTGAACTTTATTTTATAATAAAAGTCAAGTCATGGCTCTTGCTGCTCAAATCCTTGTCATGGTTCCCCAACTCTTCAGCACGGTCTATACGGTTGTGTTCCTGCTCCATCCGGGACCTCCTTTCAGGCCACTCTCCCTCTTGCTTTCTGTGCTTCAGTCTCAGGGATCTTCTAGCTGGGCACATTTCAGAGCTTATGCCCTTGCTGGCCCTTCACTTAGAATGCTCCTGCCCACATATTCTCATGGCCTGCTCTCTTGCTTCCTTTAGACCTCTGACCAACTTTTACCTCCTCTGCAATGTTTGGTCAGAATATCTTTCTAAAATAGCATCTCTCTGACACTCTCTACTTCCCACCAGTCTTTACATAAAACTTATTATCTTTGAGCTTGTATTATAAACATCGATCTCTCTTGTCTGGGCTGCACCCCACCCATCCCAACCCTAAATATAAGCACCGTGAAGTTATAGACATTGTTCGTCCACTGCAGGAGTCCAAGGTCTTGAATAATGCCTAGCACATACTAGGTGCTCAGTAAATATTTGCTGAATGCAGGAATGGATACTTGACTTAAATCGTGTCTATCAGAGCTTCTTTCTCATTGATTTAAAATTGGGCCCCAAGAGACTAAGTCATCAGCACATGCTACAGCTGTAACGTCCAACAGTTTCAAAAGCTGAGGCTCCAATGTTGGGAAAGCAATTACTGGTCACTTTTTAAACAAAGGAATACGGTCAGGAAGAGATAGGGATAGAAAGGGAGATTTGGGGATGGTCTCATTTTCAGTATTCTTAATTCTTCTGATTCCCTTTGCTTAAGAGGTTTGAGTAGATTTCTGTTTCTTGCAATCAAAGAATCCCTGACAAATACAGAGGTAAAGTGAATTGATCCTCCATAAGTTTTTGAGGTCCTAGAGGGCAGAGAAAATGTTGGTGTATCTTTTTATGTTTCTATCTCTAGAGTCTATCACATACATATTTCAAGTACATATTTGATGAATAATTAACAAAAAAGTTTTAACTTGGAATGTAATAATATAGATGCAACAACCCCATCTTACCTTCCTAAGGGAGCATTTCTCTTTTCTTTTATATGTGTTCTCATTATCCAGATACTCTCAGTCCCTCACTGAACATTCTCCTCAGCATCTTCGCAAGGGACTCATAAAAAAGTTATTCCATAACAAAGCCTCTCCACACTAGGCACACACCAAGTTCTGATGAAGAGGAAATGAAGTTTCAGGGTGTCCCAGGTCAAAATATGAATGTCCATTGCCCCACAGGGAGAAGTTCTATTATATTTAATACTGTGGTAGGTTTATGAATTTATATGTTCAAAGAGTTGGTTGAATTATTTTGTGGTTATTTTTACAATGGTCATACTGGTTTTAGTACCAACTGGCGAATTGTAAATTCTGCTCTTTGGTGTCAAAAAGAAATCATATGACAGACAAAATTGGGCTTGAATTGAAACATTTAATTGCAGCAACAACCAACATTGTTCTTTTAGATGATTTAATCCATACTCAAATCCCTGATTCCACCTCTTCATCACATGTACACTAACTATAATTCCTTCCAAGACAGAATTTCATTTTTGTGGACTGTTGGCTTCATTAAGTGTCCTGAATGTAGCCTGCCCCACTTCCCTTGAAGACCCCTTCTGCTGATAATCCCCTCTGTTTTATTTAATTTTATCATCCTATTGGTTTAATAACATTTCCACCAAAGATGAAATGTCTTTATCTTTGCAGTAATGCCTTTTCAATTTTTGTATGAGCTGCCATTTAAATCTCATTTATTACTTTTTGGATAAAATAACTGTTCACAATGATTGTGAAATTAGTTACCCATACTTTGGGCTCTTATGTATTATTCCTTAATTTATCTAGCCTCCTCTCACCATCACCCCTTCTTCTGGGTTCACTGCAATTACTGACTAAGATATCCTCATCTGAATTGAATAAAAAGGAGAAAATTGATATTGTCCCAGAGTCTTTTATACCCTAACAAATCATACTCACAATTTAGAATGCTATCATATTAGATTGATTTTCAGGGCCAGTTACCTACATTACCTGAAAACTAGGACAAGAACACACTAATTCAACAATTTGAAGACTGAATCTATTGTTTCCACTTGTTATCACTGTCAAGAACTGTTTGACCCAAGTTGGACTTAATTTGGTTGCAAAAGTGTCCAGACTTACAGTTTAAGGTAAAGGGAAAATTTCATCCAATGTCTAGGCAAAATGGATAAAAGCTCAAAGTAGTAATGTGCTGTGGATGAGACATGACTAATAGAAGGACATACAGCCACAGGAAATCCTAGGTTTGCTGTTCTCAAACCCAATCTTGTGACATCCCTCCAAACATGTCCCCTCTCACCACCCGAGGAACGTGGGCATAGGTATAATTCTACTTCCTCTGCTACTCTCCTGATAGAAATAGCCCACGTTGAAATGCTTTCTGCCTTTTTAGCCCAAGAAACATGGAACATGAAGATTCTGTTCAATTCTAGGCCAACATTCTTATGTTTAGAACTATCTTGTGCTCCATTGTGAATATGGGCGTGGACTGGACCTTCAGCATCTTATCTTTGTTCCATGCAGGCAATTTCAGTGATCCCTGGCAAGTGACCCATGCCTGTTGAATTCTGGGTGGTCAAGGATCTGTAGCAGGTGTTTAGGAGAGAACCCTTAAATGAAGTAAGATTCCTCATTTGGCTCGTGTGAGGTCTGATAGGAGGTTGATGTGGTGACTTCAATGTACCAACGTTTCATATTCTGTAGGAACATCTGCAACATTATTAGCAAGGCATCCCGTCAGCCTCTCAACAGCCAGACCAATCAGTCTATCCATGGAACTTAAAAAATCAGGGCTGAGGAAAGAGGGCCAGCCTCTTTCAGGTGGCAGGAGCTGTGAAAGGAGAGATTTGGACAGTATCAGTGGTCACGCCTCCTACCACAAATGAAAGGCTGGTTCACTGGGAGAAAAAATAATACTGACCCACAGAGACACCAGAGATGAGGAGAGGCCAAGAAAACCCAGGTACTGTTCAAATCCCTGGTTCCCATCGTTCCTGAAATCCAAAGGCACCTCTTCCACTTTCACAGTTTGACTATTCAACTATTTCTTTAATCATATAAAACACACCTATAAACCTTCCAATAAGCTCTTCCTTCCTGACCTGGTCGGAGGTTGGGGTTCCACTCACTTGCCCTTAAAAGTCTTAATTGTACATATATTCTTGGGAGTTCAAAAGCAAATATCAAATCAGTCCATCCTAACAGTATGTGGGACAAAGGAGTAGTTGGTAATTATTCCAGTTATAATTTTTTTTTCCAATCTGCCTACTGCAATTAAGAGAGGTATAGGCAGGAATCACAGGTTTTTGGTTCTGTGTTAAAGGTTGGGGCACAATTTTCAACAGGAAGTTGCTATATTAGCTCCTGTACACACCAATCACTTGTTCATCAACACATTCTCCTGGCCTCCCTTTTACTGGCTGAATACAAATAGCCACTGATGGAGGAATATGGGCAGAGCCAAACCCAGGGAATTCCTGGTAACCTCTCCACCATCTCTCCTTTTCTTCTCATGAGACTGCATTTTAAATGTGACTTCTACCTTAAAATGTAAAAAATACTTTTCCTAAATCCTTTAGAATATATGCCTCCTAATTTTATAAATTTAAGTCCCAATGACAGTTGGTGATGTTAAACCATTTCAGTTCTCCCTCCCCACATCTCTGGAACATTCCATAGGCCAGAATATTTCAGCTTTTGGCATATCCATTTCTATTCCCTGTAACTTTCCAATCTGTCTCTCAGGGCACCTAATGAAGACCCAACTCTCACAAGTCTTTTGTTGAGTGAATCAACAATACTGCAAGAGTGTTGAGATGTTGGGAGTGGATTAATCTTTCTCTTCCACTAGGTGGTGCTGATTGGCATGCCATCTGTCTTGGAGTGTTTTAAAGGCCTCAATCCGTCACCATTTGGTTGGCAGTAAGACCTGATGAAAGGCAGCAGGTCTATTTGTCCAGGCCGGGAATTTCTGAGTCTCATCTTCAGCTTTTTCTTCTGAGTGGGCCTGAGCTAGCCCCTTCTTTGTTTCCTTGTTTTTAAATAGGGCCGTTTTGACCCTATAGACAGCCCTTTACCCAGCTGTCAAAGGATGTGAGATGTCCTGCTCTCTTGCTCTCTCTATGTCTGTTGATATATCACAGAGGCCCATTTTCCTGGGGTTTGGATTTGGGGACACTGCTTAATAAGACTCAGATGGGAAAGGGGATCTTTGGCAGAGAGGAAAGACATAGTCTTGGGCAGCCATTACTGGACATCCCACTATTGCTCTGAACTCTAGCCATTAGCATTTGATCCCATGGTATTGGTGACCCAGGGGCTTTACTTTTTGCCTGCATCTGCATTCTAGATATGGCGTTTACTTTCAAAATATGAAAAATACTTTCCTTGGAACCTTTAGAACACACTTAGAGAGGGACTTTTTGAAGAACTCATGTTTGGGCAGGACAATATCCAATACATAATATTTCATTTATTAGGCATCATCAGAGAAACAGGTGTTGCATATAAGCAAATTTTCTGGCCGGGTGTGGTGGCTCACGCTTGTAATCCCAGCACTTTGGGAGGCTGAGGCAGGTGGATCACCTGAGGTCGGGAGTTTGAGACCAGCCTGACCAACATGGAGAAACCCCATGTCTACTAAAAATACAAAATTAGCTAGGTGTGGTGGTGCATGTCTGTAATCGCAGCTACTCAGGAGGCTGAGGCAGGAGAATCACTTGAACTTCGGAGGAGGAGGATGCAGTGAGCTGAGACTGGGCCATTGCACTCCAGCCTGGGTGACAGAGCGAGACTCCATCTCAAAAAAAAAAAACCAACCAAACAAACAAACAAACAAACAAAAAAAACCCGGCAAATTTTCCAGATGGTCACATTTTATTTATTTCGTTTTATGTCAAATCTTTTTTAAAGTTTTGCAGGATTAAAGTGCATAAAAATAGTACTGAAAAATATTGTGCTTTCTTACACATAATGTGTTAAATTTAATTTAGCTTACATAATAAATTCTAATCATATATAGATATTGATATTTGTTGTTGTGGTTGTTGTTATTCTAGGAACTGTTGTTGTAATCTGGTATTCTTGCCCCTCAAAATTGCTAAATGCTTCTACTATTTTCCTTTCTTTCTAAGCACACTCTACTCTTCTATTTTTCCAATTTATCATCAGTGGCATATCTTATGCTGGATACTATATTGTCAGGCTGCATAATGTATGTTAACATAGATGCTGAACTCCTCCACTGAAGGTGTGCATACTAATATCTTTGGACAAAGGAAACTGCTCCCTTCCTGCCTTCCATATGGTCCTCTGTCCTCCTGAAAACCCCAAACCCCAAGGACAGTTTCCTGGCCAATGGTCTAACAAGAGACCCTGCACTGGGCACTGTCACTCTCATAACACCTTCTTGCTATCCATACTCTATAACAGAAAACAAAAAGAGACACCAAAAAAAAAATAACATTAACATAATAAAATAAGGAGAGGAAATTTACAAAGAGGAAATCAGCTGCAGTGGCAAGCTCTTACCAAAAAATGAGAGACCAAAAAAGAGCAGACAGAATGGAAATCCAATTTAAACTGGTTTAAGCTCAAAAGTTCATGAAACAGAAAGACCTGCAAAACTTTAGAAGAGGTGGCTACATGGGCTCAAACAGCCTCCAGGGCCTTAGCAGTCTTTATCTCCTCTCTGATTTCCTCTGCCTTGGCTCTGCTCACAAACCTACGTTCCCCATCCAAGGCCTCCCGCAGATCCAGGATCATACCCTCCTAGCTTCTAGTCAAATGGGAAGAGAGCTTCTCTTTTCAACAATTCCTACAAAAAATGCAGAATTGCCTTTTATTAGCTAGGCTTTGATCTCTTGGCTCCTGAAAGTCAATTATTGTGACTGAAAGGCTGCAATACACGGATTGTCCAGTTCTGATTGAAGTTATCTCCAGAGATAGAGAGATGAGTCAGATGACCAGAAACACATAGACTTAGAATTTAGAGTTTGAGTACAGTCATTTTCCTAAAGGATAAACCATGGTATTGTTACCAGAGTAAGTGTAAGTGGATGCTGGGAGGATAAACCCAACAGATTTGTGCTAAAGAAGCTAATGGAGACCACTCCCATGTGGACTTACATGGAGATCTCTGCCCCGACGCTGAGTCACAACTGTGGCATTCAGGACACATGTCTCCACTACTTGCCAAAAAGGGCTTTTGACTTGAACCATAGAAGACCACCTTATTTATTTATTTTTATTTATTTATTTATTTATTTGAGACTGGGTCTCACTCTGTCACCCAGGCTGGAGTGATCTTGGCTCACTGCAACCTCTGTCCCCGAGTTCAAGAGATTCTTGTACCTCAGCCTGCCGAGTAGCTGGGAGCACAGTCATGCACCATGAAGTCCAGCTAATATTTGTATTTTTAGTAGAAATGGGGTTTTTACAATGTTGGCCAGGCTAGTCTCGAACTCCTAACTTCAAGTGATCTGCCTGCCTCAGCCTCCCAAAGTGCTGGGATTACAGGCGTGAGCCACCATGCTCAGCCTAGAAGATCACCTTTTTATAACTTCCAAAGTAATCATTGATCCATAAAATAATCATCAATAAATACGAAAACTACTATATATAAAAAAGAAGAAGCTAATGGAGATGAGGGAGTCAAGACTGGATGCTGATTTACCAGCTCCTTTTGTGACTCAGAATACTTCTAACAACACAAGCCTTGCCCTCCCATTGGATGTCTTATCTACCACATGACCTTCATCATGAAGGTTCTCTTCTTACCCCATCTGCTCCTCACAAAATCAGGATGGGAGAGGTAGAAGGCAAGGCTGCTGTTGAACTCTCCATTAGCCAAACGTCTCTGAATTCTCCAAGATCTTTTATCTTATTAGTCAGGCTCTCAATTACTTCAACTATTTTCTTTTATTTTCACAGGTCTGAAATAGGTCCAACATCATGGCTATTTTTCCAAGGACATAAATGTTACAAAAATGATCAAATATAGATCAATAGCTAGCCCTGTGTTGTTCTGATGGTTGACCACATGATGTGGAATGAATGCATGTGTCCCTCCAAAATTCATATGTTGAAACTTAATCCCCAATATCTAATTCTCAGTAAGATACTACTTGGAGGAAGAAAATTTGAAAGGTAATAGATCATGAGCACAGAGCCCTCATGTTCGGGATTAGCGCAATTATCAAAGAGATCCCAGACAGCTCTACTGTCCCTTCCACATGTGAAGACACAGCAAGAAGATTGCTGTCTATGAACCAGGAAGACAGCCCTCATCAGACACCAAATCTGATGATGTCTTGATCTGGGCCTTTCAGCTTCCTGAATGGTGGGAAATAAATGTTTGTTGTTTAAGCCACCCAGTCTGTAGAATTTTTGTTATAGCAGCCCGAATTAACTAAGACACACATCAAAAAGGACCACCTGTGTTGTAAATCCAGATCATCCTTCTTACCTACTTTACCTACTGTTCCATTCTAAGTTTTGAAGGATTCTCTAGAACCTTTCCTTCCCTCTCTTCCTTCCTTGCTTCTTTCCTCCCTCCCTCCCTCCCTTCCCTCTTTCTGTCCTTCCTCAAAAACAGATTGAAATCTTACTACGGGCCAATCACTGAGGACACAACCATGAGGACCAAGAAGTTGATGTCTGACTGCCTGACCTTGCAGAGCTCACAGAGACTGGCATGGACAAATAAGCAGACAGTTACAATACAGAGTGGTCAGTTCTAGCAGAGGAGTAGACATAGGCTGGCATGAATGACTATAAGGATAAGGGCCCTTCATTCAAACTTGGAAGTTCAGAGAAGACACCCTAGTTACATTATATTGAAGCTGGGTTCTTAAAGATGAGAAGGAATTAGGCAAAGAAAATGTCCAAAGTGAGGAAGATGTCCCAGGTGGAGGGAGCTGTGAGGGCATGCCAGATTCAGAGAGATGCCACTCCTTCAGTTTGGCTAGAATGGTGTGAGTGCAGCAGGAGACGGGCGGGAGCAGAGGGGAGGGAAGAGATGAGGTTTCTGGATCTTAGACAAACCCATGTGTGTGCTACCAGATCAAGTGAATGACTTGTTTTCTCACTTTCAGTGTTCTTTTCATCTTTTAATTTTATCAGTGAGAAAGCTTTATTTTAACAAATGTCAATTAAGCAATTATGCCAGTGGACCAGTCTGAAAACAATGTGTGCCACTTTGTACCTCTCTGATTGTTCTGGCTGTGCCATCTCCTCCTCTTTGTAGCCTGGCTACCTCCTTTCCTTGTCTTCACCACTCTTCTAAGTACCCTTCTAAATCCCCCTTATGCTGTGTTCCCATAGCAGCCAAGGCAAACCTCCTTCATGGCATTTCTGCATCATGTTGAAATTCCATCAGCCAGTGTGGCAAGTACCCTCTAAAATGACCCCAATGATCCCAGCCTCTTGGTATTCATGTCTTAGTAAAATTCCCTCTTCTCGAGTATCAGCTGAACCTAGCGACTCACAAAAGTGGTGGGATGCCACTTTGGAGATTTGGTAATAAAAGGCGGTGGCCTCTGTCTCAGGCACTCTCTGCTTCCTATCTCTTGAGTCACCACCAACCATTTCATAAGGACACTCAAGCAGCCTATGAAAGGGCCTTCATGGCAAGGCACTGTGTGAGTGAACTTGGAAGCAGCTTCTCTAGCTCCAGTGGAGTCTTGGGAATAATGCAGCTGTGGCGGAAAGTTTGACTGCAACCTCCTGAGAGACCCTGAGTCAGAGGCACCCAGCTAAGCAGTTCCCAGGTTACTAGCCCACTGAGACTGTAGGATAATAAATGTTTGATGTTTGAAGCATTCAGTTTTAGGGTAACATTATGCAGCAACAGATAACAAACACAGCAAGTTTGTCTTCCCCACCAGACTCTGAATGGGGAACCCCACCAGACTCTGAGAGAGAACTGTGTCTTACTCATCTTGGGCATCCCAGTGTCCGGCATTGTGACCGCCATAAAGTTGGTATCTTATAACTCTGACGAAAGGAACAGAACCAAATTGCATTTTTCCTTGTAAACCCTGTCCTCCACATATGTGCTGTGTGAATCCAGCCCATTTTTTTTTTTCTTGGCCACAGAGAGAATGGGTTGGGTTCATTCCCATTACCACAAAGCCCTCAAGACACACTTGCCTTTGCCTGATCCCCATAAAATGCCTCAGGTGATATACAGGCAGGAGGAAAAAGACCCGAACACATCTTTCAGACATTGAAGAGCAGAAATTCTTACCTCTGGTCCATGAGCACTGGTTTTAGGGGTGAGAGTACTGCCTAGGGTTGTATGCAAAAGTCTCCAGGTTTGTACATTATTTTCAGGGAGAGGATTCATAACTTTACCAGCCCCTCAAAGAGATCATGATTAAAAGTGTTGAAAAGCCAGTGCTCCAGAGAGAGACAGAGGAAAAGAAAGAGATGCAATCTCTGATGAAAGATTTCCATGTCTGAGGGGGAGCCAAGGAATGAGGGTGATTCCAGTTGAGCTGGACTTGCATCATCTCACTTTCCCTGAAACCATTCCCAGCTAGGATTGAGATTCTAGAAAGTATACTAATGGATGATTTTTTTTTTCTCTTCTTCTTCTTTCCTGTTCCTTCAATGGTGAAAAGAAGCCTTTGGCATGTTGATTGTATTCAATTAGCCCCTGCCTGTCTCTCAGCCCCATCCCCTCCCCAAAAGAATATTGAACAATATCCTGAGCAGGCCGGGTGTGGATCCGGGCTGTGTCTGGCCTTCTTGGGAAGCAGGTGAGCCTTGGCTTCATGCCCATCTCTTTTTCTGTTTTGCCTTCTGAGCCTACATCCTCTAAACATGTGTTTCCCTCCTCAAAACTGAGCCTGTGCCCCGTTCCTCTTATTCATTTTCATCCTTACCAAAGCATTAGTTAATAACTGAGGTGTTGGTTGTTATAGAAAGAAACTCATTGCATTTGACTGTCAGAGGAACTGATATTTCAAGGCACTAGAGACTCCCAAATCAAACCACAAAGGTGTCTGTTTATTCCTAAGGAGAAATGTATGTGCTAGCTGGGATCACAACAATAGGTCCTGACCTTCTGAGAATCACTTGGCCTCCCCTGGTCATTAGATCTTTCTCTGTCAAGTAAGAGAATTGGATTAGATTTCCTCCAGTGTTCCTTCCAGTCTCAAAACATCAGAGGGTTGAAGGAGAAAAAAAAAGTTACTGAGAAGTAGACTTGGACTCAATGTTCACATAAACTACCAATAAGCAGAAATGTCCAAATACAGAATGGGAGGTAGTAAACACCCTCTCATGGAGATGTTGATTCAGAGGCTGAACAACTCCTTGCAAAAGATATTATTAAAGGATATTATTGTTTATGTGTGTGTGTGTATGTGTGTGTGTGTGTGTGTGTGTGTGCAGCATCCATTCATTCAACAAACACTTAGAAAGCCTCACGTATCTGGTAGGCACTGATGAGTCAGCATTGAAACATGACATTGACAATTTCTGCCTTAGTAAATCTGCATTCTAGGATCAAGTAACACACATGTATATACAGTGTAGGTATATACACAGTAGGAAGAGGTGGAGTCTGAGGCAAACTCGAGAGTGTATGCCCTAACTAAAGGCATACGACGTTAAAATGGTACCCATTTTGTGGGCCAGATAAGTCTGCAAGCTGAATTAGACACGGATCACAAAGTCGTGATCCATGGTCCAGGTAATAATAAAGATTAATTGAGTGCTCACCATGTGCCAGCCTGTTCTAGGTGCCTTACACATATTAAATCACTTATTCCTAGAATTAAACTACTTTTATAGGGACAATTATTTTCTCCATCTTACAGACGAGAAAGTCATGGCAAAAAAAAAAGAGTTAAGTAAGGTGCCCAGGTCACTTGGCAAGCTGATCTGTGACTCCAAACTCATTTTTGAAACTCTATGTTGCCTCTACCTAGATGATTCCTCTGGTTCTGAACTTTTCTGGTTATGCAGAATTGGTCTTGTTTAATCAAATCAGTGCAAGTGAGTGAGTTTTATTCATTTCTTTTACAACGACCTGCCTCATATAGGTATGAGTGAAGAATCAGACTTCATTTTAGGCTTGAACCAGAATGACTGCTGATATTTCATCCCAGCTACTCAGGAGGCTGAGACTGGAGGATCACTTGAACCTGGGAGGCAGAGGTTGCAGTGAGCTGAGATCATGCCACTGCACTCCAGCCTTGGCAACAGTGTGAGACTCTGACTCAAGAAAAAAAAATGTCTTCTCAAAAGTATGTAAGCCCCAGAAGATACTCGTGTAAGATTACATCTGTCCCTGTGAAACAGTCAAAGGCTGGGGTCAAGCAGGCAACAAACAATTTTCTCCTTTACATGTCAAGGAAGCAAGTATGTTATTCACCCTCTTACCTAACAAGTTTGTGCCTTGACCACAGAATGGTGAAATTTAAAAAGTGGAAGAGATCTGAACATCAAGTATAATATTTCTGTGGGATCTTGATAGGATTTATAAGAAGACAATAGCTACATGGTGAAATAACTTCAGGAATTTCTGCGTTGAAAAAGAGTTAACCTAGTTTTGTTACCTTTTAGGCTTCTTGGACTCCTTACCTTATTTTTCATGGGACATCTCTTGGACTGGGAATGTTCTGCAGAATAGATTTGTAAAACCTGACCTGATCTTCCCATCTAATTTTCACATGTGAGGAATCTGAGGAGCTTGGGAAGATAAATGAGCCACTCAAGGTCACACAGCTGGTAAATAATAGTACTGATAAAAGGCCTTTGAATTTTATGGTTGTGACAGCTTAGAACTGAAAAGTGTCTTAAAGAATACCTAATTCAAGCAATTCACTTTGTTAGAAGAGGAAATACAGCTCCAAAGAGGATAAGTGACTTGTCCAAAGCTGTACAGGCAGAGTCTGGACCACATTATAGACTTTTTGGCTTCTCCCTGGAAGGAAACAAAGTGAAAATGAATTTAATTATGATAGCCAGAAATGACTCTTAACCAATATTTTCTAAGTATGCATAAGAGCTTCTGCTAAATGCTATAAGACACTGACATGACAGACACTGAGATGCTGCTGTAGCCTCAGTAAGGAAACTGATGTGGCAACTTCACATTAGAACCACTGGGAGCTTTATCAATACTACTGATGACCTTGTCTGAGCCATACTCTACAGAAATGAAATCTATTGAGAAGTTGGAGGTGAGATGGGGCCCCAGTGTCTGTATTTTTAAAAACTGCCTGGGTGATTCTAGTGCAGTCAGAGTGGAGAACCACTAGCCTAGAAAAAACAAGATCTGAAGTTGGAGAGAAGAGAAAAAGAGATGGCAGCAGAGGTCTCAGGCCAAGGGGTGCCTAGATCACCAGCAGAGAGGAGGCAATGGTGTTTATCTCCTTATTACACACATAAGCGTGCGTGCACACGTACACACGCACACACACACACACACTCTGCTCTCATCTTTCTCCTCTCTGGCTAAAAGGGGAGAAATCCCTTGGTGGGAATAAGACCAGCAGTAAGAAGAGATGGATAAAAAGATCACTGGCCAGCCTTGGGCCTAGCTAAATCTTGCTAGCATGAATTTTTAGAAAATTCTGTCAGCATGGTCCTGTGACTTTCTTCTGAAACGCTCCCATATTCTGTATGGAAGCAGAAAGAGTAGGCCTGTGGGTTACTTAGAGCTTTGGGCAGGCAGGTTGGACACAAGGCTTCTTGCTAGCAGCAGAATTGACAGCTGAGAGAAGCTGGTTGATAGTTTCCATGCAGATTGTCCTTGTTTCACAATTGTGGTGAACCAGTGATGACTATAAGGAGTAGACCCCACTGTGAGGGGGCGCACCTTATTCTACGTGGTGAATTCCCTGCCCAGGATAGTGGTGGTTCACTCTGCCCATATCTGTGTTTCCTACATTCCTTTCAAATCTCCCTTAACATCATTTGGAGATAATTTATATTTTCATTTTGGGTAAATTTTATACTTACAACCATCCCTCCAATTATTTCTGTAATAATGACCTTCCTGTGCCTAGCGGAACTGCCAAATTCGGCCACAGCACAGCTGATTATGAACTTGTGACTCAGTGGCCAACATTTGAAGACAATCTTTAACTCCAATAAGAAGCCAGCAGCCAGCATCTTCTAGCAATTACTGTAATTTATGTATTCAAAAAATGAAATGGCAATGTTCAGATTTCTCTAAGAGATTCTTGACTTAACCACATGAGGACTGAGTCTCATTTGTAGAAAAATGAGACTAGCTTCTTGTCCTTGACCTCTGATCACAGAGAGTCTCAGAATGAAGTGCTATCTGAGATTAAATTGTAGCTTTCTTTTGTTTAATTTTTTAAATTTTACTATCCCCCGCTCCAGCTGGAACCCGAGAGTTAGTATGCACAGTCTGCTTTCCAACTGAACTGCCTAATCCTCTATGACTCAGCTGTCCAGAGCCACAGCTGGCTTGGCATTGATTTTAAAAGCCTCTCTCTCTCTCTCTCTCTCTCTCTCTCTCTCTCTCTCTCTCTCGTTGTTCTTTCTCCTTTCTTCTTCCCCCTCTAAAGTCCTCTCTCCCTCTCCCTACCCCAAGCCAGTTCCACGGTGAATCAATTGCCAGGTCTTTCCAATTGGCCATAAGCAGTGCCAGAGGGAAACTCCTAGTTCTCTGGCTACAGGCTTGGGCCGGGGAAGCAGCTAATAAGGTCAGTGTCCCAAACTCAAGCAGACAGCAGTACAAATAAACAGCCACGGGGAGACAGACACGGAGTCAGGAAAATCCCCTACATGACTAGACTATCAGTTTCAGCAATGCCGTGACTGAGAACATCAGGTTCAAGCCCATGACACTGAGGCCAAAGGGTTTGCCTTGGAATAAGTGCTGTTCTCAAGCCCATTTCTCTCTAGCCAGTGGCCATATTTTGTTAAAGAAAAAAAAAAAAATTCACCTGAAGGATGACTGGGAGTCAAAATTAAATAATTATAAAAAATGATACATTTTCAGGATTTGAGTTAATTCAGATAGAAGGACAATCTAAATTAGCTAAGAACCTGAATTATGGAAGTTCTTGAAAGACAAGTGCCAGTGGGGAAGGGTCCTCCTGATAGTGTTCTAGAAAAAAATTGGGTATTTGAAACCACAGATGTCCATTTAAATGGACAAGAACCATGAGGTTCTTACCAGAGGCAGATTTATCATGAAACTAGTGAGGCTTATATTTCAAGACTTCTCTCTTAGACAGACACAGCTAAGGGGCACTAGCATTGTGTTTATATGGTTATATGTTGTAAAATTTGCAAAAGGAAAATGTTTTAATATTCTTTTTCTTAAAAAGGGATTGCCAACTTATACAAGCTTCAGACTCCTTGAATCCTGAACCCATATCAATTGGGAAAGGCATCTGGGGACAGATGGGGTGAGTGAAGGGGATTGCCTTTGGGGTCCACTTTTGTTCTTGTTGATTTGGATGAAAGGAGGAGGTACCCTGGTGTGGGGTCCAGCTTTTCACTCTCATTGGTGACTTAGGGTTCCCCTTCTTCCAGTCAGGCTCCCTCATGCCCCTCTGAACAATCTGATGTCACCCTACAGACACTTACTGTGATCATGGTTCTTATTTTAGAAGTAAATGTGAGCATACATGTGCCCCGCATAAAGAAAGCATTCTATAAAATGCTAGCTATGGTGAACAATTTATCGTGATCATAATGGTACTCCCTTTCTTTTGGGCATTTCTAGAGCAACTCACAACCTTGGCCATGACAATCGTCTATGGTTGAATGTGTGACTCAAATCAGGCCTTTTATAGTCTTTCCCTAGGTTATTCAACTATAGCAAAGAGGGTCTCTTTTCTCTGGCTATGGCTGACAGCTGACAGGGATCCAGCCTTGTGGGAAAGCTAGTGTGCGAATGAATTCTAGAGAAACTCAGTAGCCTTCCAGTGCCTGATTTCAGTACCCCATCCCATTTTCCTGCGGATTTATAAGCCCACACAGTTCCCCTTTCTTCTCAAGAAGGTTGCTGTCTCTTTTAACCTAAATTATCCTAATCCATTTTTAATCTGGAGTCACATGGTCATGAAAAAATTCTTCCGGCTCTCTTTTTCTCTTCTATTGCAGCAAAGCTTCCTGTTGAGCATACTTCCTGTAGAATCATCTCCTACAGTGAAATTTCAATCACTTTTATCAACAATCCTGACATCAATGAATTTCTAAACATCTTTCACTTTTGCAACTCAAACTATAGCACAAGTACCTATTAGGTCCAAGGCAACTGGCTCCCATCTGGACCAGGTAAACTACCTGGAATCTGACTGTGCTTCTACTGCAAAGTAAACAAAAGTACAACATCTCCAGGATCTATTACTGAAAAGTGTGAGGAACCGGTAGGTTGACCAATGATGGCCATAACTTCCGCAATGTATTAGGCGCCATGTATATACTGGATTTAAGATTATCTGAGAGCTCAAAGCACATTTTGACCATCACAAGAGTTAAAACGTAGATCTGGCTGTGTTGCGTGTAATAATTTTGGTCTCACTGAAATTATTCCCTAAGAGAAAACTGGCCCTATTAGGGACACCTTAGGATAGCCATTTCCTGTATGTATAAGGCTTTATGACGAGAGGGCCTCTTAGCATCTGACGACTCTAATTTTGACCCAATAAGATGCAGTGTTTACAATGCATAAATGTATACCACAGCTCAGATTGATCTAGTCAACACTCTAATTGGTGTTGCTGAGAATAGGGCCTTTCAATTAAACAGTTAAGAATGACTAGTAACTACTTCACAAAAAATATTTATAGTCGATTTATTAGATAATACTATTAAAGACTTAAAAACAGTACTTTTCATAAGTGAGTTACCTACTCAATAACCCCACTATATTCAACTTGAAACCCAATTTTCATGGAAAGTTCACTATCCAAGTTTTCATAAATTATATACTAGAAAAATTCAAATTATAGGGCAAGCGGCAAATGGTAAGTTACCCTGAATAAAGTGTTGGGCTGGAATTCGGAAGTCCTAAGTTCTTGTCTTAACTCTGTCCCTAAATTACTGCAATTACTCTGAGCCTCAGTTTCTGCATCTGTAAAATGATAGAGTTGGACCACATCATAACTACAATTTATTGAGCTATTACTATGTGCCAGGACTTGTGTGTGGAGCTTCATGCACATTATTTTATTACACCGCCATTTATTTCTTCCATTAGTTATTTTAGTACATAATACTTTTTATGCTTTATTCTGTACAGAGCAGAAAACTGAGGCTCACAGAGGCTAAGAAACTTTCCCAAGGTCACACAGCTAGTAGGTGGCAGAGTAGAGATTCAAACTGGGTTAAACTAGGTTCAGGGCCCACACACTTAACTACTACTTGATTCTGTTATTTTTGGAGGATCTCAAAGATTCTTCTGGCTACAAAGTACTTTTCTTATATTTCTAAGTAGCAATCCATTTCAGGATTAACAGGGTTTCATTGTTATCTTAGTATATTTGGACTGGTTTGTGACAGTTAATTTCCAATTAATCCAATTATGATAAATGTGAGCTCAGACCTGTAAATTCAATTATAACCAACTCAGAACTAATTTTCAGTAAAATTAAGAAATACCAGTCAAGAAAACACCAATGGTTGTTAGATTCTCTAACTTATTCTGCAGCTTATTTTGACTACATTTTAGGAACAAACCCCATTTAGAAGATGAACTTTGTCCTGAAGGGGAAACTAACCACTCATGGCACTTTCCCCATTAGTAAAATCGTAAAACAAATATGGATTTTTCCCCCTGGTTTCCAATCCCTTTACTCCACCCCAGCCACCACAAACACAGTCTGTCGGTGTGGTCTGACGGCTTGTTATTGGTGGCAGTGACTTTAATCTTACCCCACCTCCTCCAAGAGGGAGCTTGGACACCAAGGGTTTAGCTCTTGGAGTATTTCTCGTGCTGTTTGAGGAACTGAAAGTTGGAGCTATAAAGAAATATAATATGTGGCCCATTGCCTTATAGATGTCCCAACAGTGAGGGCACAAATAAAGCAGGTAAAAATGCAGAACAGAGTAGAGTAAAGGATATGTTAAGAGCTCGGCTTCTATGGTAGACGTGAGGGAAGAAGTTATGATTGAGGGTTGGGTGCAGAAGAGAAAGAAAGAGATTGAGTCGAGGTATAGACAAGACTTGGATTGGCTGGGGAGAATGGGAAGGGGAAGGAGAAGAGGGGTATTCTAGGTAAGCAAACCAGGATGGGGAACAAGGAAGGAATGAATGCGGTATGCTACAGCACTGTGAAGAGAACTTCTGTGCTAGCAGACTTCCAACCAAAACCTCTAGTTAACAACTAGAAAATTCCATCAGAAAAGGTCCTCACAGGCAAGGACTTCATCTCTTTTGCTTATCACCATGTCCTTGGTGTCTATAACAATATTTGACACAGAGAAGGTAGCCAACACATATCATTCAATGCCTAAATGTTGTATTTCATGTAGATCTGTGGCTCTCAAAGTGTCATCCCTGGGCCAGCATTTTTGACGTCACGTGCCAGAAATAAAAATTCTTAGGCCCCACCCCAGACCTACTGAATCAGAAACTCTAGAATTGGGCCCCAGAGTCTGTAGTTTAACAAGCTCTCCAGGTGATTCTGATGCCCATTGAAATTTATAAACCATGTCGAGTGCTGTGGCTCACATCTGTAATCCCAGCATTTTGGCAGGCCAAAGCAGGCAGATCACTAGAGGTCAGGAGTTCGAGCCTAGCCTGACCAAGATGGTGAAAACCCATCTCTACTAAAAATAGAAAACTTAGCCAGGTGTGTTGGCACATGCCTATAGTCTCAGATACTTGGGAGGCTGAGGTGGGAGGATCATCTGAGCCTGGGGAGGTTGAGGCTGCAGTGAACCGTGATTGTGCTACTGCATTCCAGCCTGTGTGACAGAGAGAGATCTGGCCTCAAAAAAAAAAAAGAAAGAAAAGAAAAAAGAAAAAAAAAAAAATGAACCTTGGATGTATACCAAAGCATGATTATGGCAATTTTCTTCCTGCCTCCAAAAGCCGTGATACTCTTCCTAGCATGTTCTAAAAGGGAAGAAAAGGAATATTTATTCTTTAAGTGCTGGCAAGTAACATCTGAAACACTTAGCGCTGGTAGTGACATCTTTGCATTTTAGAGAATACGACTGTCTAAATCCAAATAAGTAAAACTAGATTTATCCATTTATCAAGACTTAGAGTGTCTCTCACAGGAAGAGGAGGACCCCAGGCTCTGGGAACACAATACTACCAAAACAACAAAAGTGAATTTAAAACTGTGAATGAAATGATGAAGTACTAGTTTAAAATGGCTGACCCAAGTATTTTCCCTTCTAAAAGCCCAATAAAATAATAGTAAAAGAATAACTAATAAGAGCAAAGAGAGTGGAAAGGACGCTAGAACCATTTCAATTAATGTCTGAAAATTGGAAGAGAACAGAAAACGGTGGGACCTTCTTGGAACAACTTGAAGGAACGAGTGTTGCTGTTAGTAAATGCTTGATGCGGATTCCTGAGGAGCTGAGGCCTTAAGAGTAGCAAGTCTCCCTCTATTCCTGAAGTAAATAAGTGTTCTCCATGATATTTCATAAAACCAGAGAACTGGGCTGGGCATGGTGGGTCACGTCTATAATCCCAGCACTTTGGGAGGCCGAGGCAGGTGGATCACCTGCAGTCAGAGGTTCAAGACCAGCCTGACCAACATGGTGAAACCCTGTCTCTACTAAAAAAAAAAAAAAAAGCAAAAATGAGCTGGGTATAGTGGTGCACACCCGTAGTCCCAGCTACTTGGGAGGCTGAGGAATGAGAATCACTTTAAACCGGGAAGTGGAGGCTGCAGTGAGCCAAGAAAAACCTAGAGAACTAGAAGAGACATTGAAAACTGAAATTCTAAACTCCATATTGACCAACTAAGGAAACTGAGGCATAAGGAAGTTAACAGATGATTGTCCCTGGTAACATTCTGGTTACTAACAAAACCTAAGAATCCATGATCTTTCTCTGAGTGTGCCTTCTATCATAACCCACTGCCTGTCTCAATCCACCAGGATCGTCAAAGCCTTCCATGATGAAGTGTCACATCACAGGGATCTCTATCACACTGTTTCGTGAGGTGTAGACAAGAATACTGAACTAGGTCATAACACTCATACACCCCAGCTCTGAGCACGTGTGACTGTTGATCTATTAATCTGCATTGTGTTTGTGGTGGGATCTACAGTGTGTTGGGGGTGGGGCAAATGGAGATGAGGTTGTTAATTTGCATTTTCAAGTCTTTCTTTTTCATTTTAAAAATTATGTAGGCTCATTAAATAAATAATCCCAATAACTGTAGAGTATTATTTGGTGTTTAAACATCCCTTGGAACTCACTACTATTCATGCTTTGTTTAATATTGTATTTAATAGTCTTATGAATTTATCAAACAATCACCATTTCTTTAATCATTAAACAATTAACATTCCTTTAAATATTTGTGCAAACCTTACAACTAAAAAAATTAAAACATGGATCCATCAAATAAAATTTCCCAAATATTTAAATATTGATTGCTAATGCAAATACTTCTAAACATTTGATTAAAATCACAATTTTACCATAATAAATTATCTTTAGCATTTAAACATTTAAAAAGCAAACACACAAATACACACTATTAAAGTGATGAAAAGCTAATTTGTAGCCTGAAACTAAAACTAGTTCCCCAAATGTTAATGCCATAGACTTAAGTACCAGTAAGTTATTTACAGTTCTTCTCAGGCTTGTCTTCCTTACATTTCCGTAATTTCAGTATTTTTATATCTCATTAGACTGAAGGAAAAGGACCAGTCTCAAAAAGCGACAGTTATGATACCTGGGTAATGAATGGATTGACATTTGATCTGTTGCAGTATCTAAGGTAGTTTTCATTTTCTCCTTTTTATGATAAAGTTTCATTTCTTACATCATGGCAGTTTTAACTTTCTGTCTTTCACAGAGATTTAAATATTATAAACCTAGTGCTTTTCTGAAAATGATTTATTCTTTTGTTGGGCACAGCTGGTAGTAGGTAACACATTGACTTGCCATTTTGATATATTGATTCTGCCTATTAGTATTATTAAACAGTAATATAAATCTTACCAGTATTTTATTTAAAATGAAACTTATTGGTATTTTATTAAACCTAAGAGGGCTATCTAGAGCAGAACTTTGCAACCAGCACAATATGTAATTCCCCATTCCTATGTGTGAATGACTGGGGTGCCACCATTTAGATCCCTTCTGCCCTGAGCTGCTTGGAGCCTGGAGAGTTCAGGAAATCTGGAAGAGGGGAGAGAGAAAGGGGGACATCAAAAGCAGCTGTGTAATGTGTCATGAATTAATGTTTTTTTGGATAAAGATCATCATTTTCTCTGTGTGCCATGAAATGAAAGGTTTGGGAAGCACCAGTCAAGAGGATTCATCTCCAAAGGGGAGATTGAGTCTGCCTAGTCGTTTCTCTTCTGTAGGACATAACGCTTACTTGTCCTCTTGGAACACACTGTGGCATGTCCTTTCCACTTGATTATTTTGTGTGACCACTCCTGATGGACTGCGGGACCCTGTTTTGCCAGTTTTAATTGGTTTTTCTCATTCTTCTTATAGTATATGCCTACTTTCATCAGAATTACATACAATTCTATTTATTCTTTCCTCCTGAAACAGAAAATAATGGGTAGTGAACTATAAATTATGGATTACTTCTTATTAAGAAAAGAAAGAAAATATTTGTACTTAATTATATACCCTTAATTTATAAAACCAAAAGAAATTAAAACAGCCTATTATATTAACCCCCTTTGTATTACAATGATGTTTGTATACACTTTACATCAACTTTACCTTTTTTGCATCACTAGAAACTAATAATTTTTCCTAGAGAGTTGCAACCTACTTTGATGAAACATTGTGTTACTCATTTTATCTTATCTATTTTGCTGAGTTCAACCTAGCTAAGGGAAGCCTCTTTAAGTTGAGTCTTTTGCCTTTTGAACATTGCCTCTGGCATTTTATAAAAATATGCATGCTGTCTCGGACTCATCCTGACATTTCCCTGACCTCACGACGTGGAATAAACTACCTTTTAAAGGCTCTTGGTGCCCTTTAGTGGAGAAAGGAAGAGAGAGTTTACATAGAATGCTGAACTTTAGTGTAGTATGTTTCTAAATGCTGCTTTTCTTAGAGTATGTGGCTTTATCAATCCATAATATTCCTTTCCACACTGACAAAAGCAACAACAACAACAGCAGCAGCATCCTATGATCCCATTACCCCCCCCACCACCAAAAATTAATACTGTTTGTAGGTCCTGCAAACTTTTTTTTCTTGAACAAATCTTTGACTTAGCATGTTCTTCTTTTAAATAGGGATGGTTCTTCAATGTAACAGGTAGTTGACAGGATTAAAGGAAATAAAAAAAGACCCTGAAAATGAAAACTATTTTTATTTTCTACTCCTACTATATTCTACTCATACATGATCCTCTCAAGATTCCTAGGATACCCCTGTGTTTCTCTATTTCCTTATCTTTGCTCTTCTGCTAATATTTAAAATGTGTACCAGGCTCAGCTTAAAAGCAGCCTCCTTTGGGAGCAGTCTGAGGTGTTCAGGCAGAAGGAGTCCTTTCTTTGCCATGTTTCAGGAGTACCCCAATGACTCTGCTTTTAAAATCATTGATTATGTGTATTTATTCACATGTCCATCTCTCCTAATAAGGTATGTTTGTTGAGGGCTGAGATTATATTTTATTCGTCTTTATATACAAAGAGCTGCACATACTACCTCGTGTGAAATAAACAAGAGATGTTTACTGAATCGATTGTTGTTTGGGTTAAATCACTCATTGATTGGGTTCCGTCACTGATTTTCTATTATCATGCAATTAAACAAACCCAAAGAGTTATTGACAGGGAGGATGAATAATTATTTCTAACACTAGAATTACTCTGATGTGATCAGGCTCCTCAAATGGAAGTGTATGCTTCTTAAACTGTGGAATGGAATCACCTAAGACAGGGTTCCCCAAACCCTGGGCCACGGACCCGCACTGGTCTGCTCTGTGGCCTGTTAGGAACTGGGCCGCACAGCAGGAGGTGAGTGGTGGGCAAGCTAGCATTACCGCCTGAGCTCTGCCTCCTGTCATATCAGCGGCGGCATTAGATTCCATAGGAACTGAAACCCTATTGTGAACTGCTCATATGAGGGATCTGGGTTGTGCCCTCCTTATGAGAATCTAACTAATGCCTGATGATCTGAGGTGAGATGTAACAGTTTCATCCTTATACCATCTCCACTCCAACCACCGTACACGGGAAAAGTGTCTTCCACAAAACCAGTCCCTGATGTCCTGATGTCAAAAACGTTGGGGACTGCTGACCTAAGTGACTTGTGGAAAATGTAGGTACCAGACTCTACCCTAGACCTGGTGAGCCTGAATCTCTGATGACAGGGCAGGCAATCCGCAGTTTTGACATTTTCTCAGGTGACTATTATACCCATCGATGTTTCAGAACCCCTGCCTTAGAGAAATCCTGGCTCTTATCACACCGAATGCAGAGCTCAATCCTAATTCAGAGGTCCCTGACCTTATGATAAGGTGTTTCTGATATGAGGGTAGATACATCTCCCAGGATGAGAACCAAGGTGGACATGATAAAGCTAAGAAGGAGGTCCTTCTTAATTCCTAGTACTATCTCATACTGACTAGTGAGCTTTTAGAATAAACCACTTATGGACCAATGATTCTGTCCATGCAACTGATGTGTACTGACATGGATGTGGGCTTTGGCACCAGAGTGGGTAGATTTGATTTGGTTCCCAGAATTATCACATGTTGGCTGTGTGACCAGATGCAGGTGAATAAAGCTCTTTGAGTTTCCATTTTCGTTTTCTCTGAAATGAAGATGTGAGAACCCCTTTCACTCACAAGATTGCAGTAAAGACTGTGAGAAGCAATGACATATGTAAAAATGTTTTATTAAACCTCAAAATGGTCTCGGTTAATTATTATTTTCAGTGCATAGACCAAGTTAAAAGGTTCACTTCTAGATCATGTGTTTGACAGCTGCCAGCTACTCATGGCCGATAAAATGGACCCTGAGTGTCCACTTCACCATAGACACAAATGACATCTATGATGTGACTGGGAACAGACCCTGTTACTGGTCATGGAGCATGATATAAGTAATCACTCGATCCCTCAGGTCTGCAGTCATAAAATTAGCATTGAGTTGCCCATTTACAGAGATGAAAATGCGCCACACAGCCCATGCCATGAATAAGTAAGTATCATGTTTCTGTAAGTTACTAACATTGCTCTGCTTTGAAGAGTATTAGAGCTCTACTTTTGCTAAATGCCAGGGAAAATATATCATTCAATTCAGAAGTGGATATTGGGCACTTACAATACGTAAGGAGTATATAGCTCAGAATAAACACTTTGAAAATTGAAATAAAGAAAGACATTTCATCTGTTGAATTAGAACTGGCCATTTGTGATGGCTCAGATGCCCCCTTCTGCTGCAAAACAAGCTGAGGAACTACATTTTACCTCACTTAGTCACCTTCATTATTCCTTTCTGCAGGCTCCAAAGTCCCCAGAATTGCACCTGCACAGATAGCCACTCAATATTTGTTGAATTGAATGTATACTTCTTATCCAAAAGAAGATCTTCATCTAAGACACCTTACACTGGTGAATGTGGTGGTTATAACGTAATACTTCTCTATAAAACTCCCAAGTTCCACATATAGCTTAGACGGAATCTCTTATTTGGATGGGTCCTTGACACCTTGACAATCTAGCATTTTCCAAAATGCATTCCATGGAACACTAATCCTGTGAGATACTCCTTGAAAGGGAGGGTTCCATTGTCAAATAACTTTAGGAAACATTGCCCACCTCCTGTTGGGAGGTCTCAATGCAAAATGACATATTAAAGGCTCTGAGAAGTCTTGCAGCAATCCTGTATTTTGTTTTATTTTGAGAACCTGTTTTAAAATTAATTAGTTTTAATTGACAAATAAAAATTACATATATTTATCATGTCCAACATGTGTTTTGAAATATGTATAGTTTGTGAAATGACTAAATTAGGCTAATTAACATATGCATTACCTCACATATTTATCATTTTTCTGTGCTTGTGAGAACTCTTTTTTTTTAATTTATTTTTATTTTTTATTATACTTTAAGTTCTAGGGTACATGTGTATAACGTGCAGGTTTGTTACATATGTATACTTGTGCCATGTTGGTGTGCTGCACCCATCAACTCGTCAGCGCCCATCAATTCGTCATTTATATCAGGTATAACTCCCAATGCAATCCCTCCCCCCTCCCTCCTCCCCACATAGGCCCCGATGTGTGATGCTCCCCTTCCCAAGTCCAAGTGATGTCATTGTTCAGTTCCCACCTATGAGTGAGAACATGCGGTGTTTGGTTTTCTGTTCTTGTGATAGTTTGCTAAGAATGATGGTTTCCAGCTGCATCCATGTC
>NW_016806805.1:348037-432489 GCF_001698545.2 Rhinopithecus bieti
GTTTAGCTGTGCCCTGTCCCCAGAGGTGGAGTCTACAGAGACAGGCAGGTTTCCTTGAGCTGCTGTGAGCTCCATCCAGTTCGAGCTTCCCAGCGGCTTTGTTTACCTACTTAAGCCTCAGCAATGGTGGGCGCCCCTCCCCCAGCCTTGCTGCTGCCTTGCGGTTAGATCACAGACTGCTGTGCTAGCAATGAGGGAGGTTCCGTGGCTGTGGGACCCTCCCGGCCAGGTGTGGGTATAATCTCCTGGTGTGCCTGTTTGCTTAAAGCGCAGTATTGGGGTGGGAATTACCCGATTTTCCAGGTGTTGTGTGACTCAGTTTGCCTGGCTAGGAAAAGGGATTCCCTTCCCCTTGCGCTTCCCAGGTGAGGCAATGCCTCGCCCTGGTTCAGCTCTCGCTGGTAGGGCTGCAGCAGCTGACCAGCACCGATTGTCCGGCACTCCCCAGTGAGATGACCCCAGTACCTCAGTTGAAAATGCAGAAATCACCGGTCTTCTGTGTCACTCGCACCGGGAGTTGGAGACTGGAGCTGTTCCTATTCGGCCATCTTGCTCCGCCCCCGAGAACTCTTAAAATGTACTCTCAGCAATTTTCAAGAACACAATACATTGTTGTAAATTATAGTCACCATGTTGTATGTTAGATCTCTTGAACCTGTTCCTTCTATCTCACTGAGATGTTGATCCTGTGACCATCTCCCCAGTATCCCCTTCCTTACCAGTTCCTGGTCACCTCTATTTACTCTCTGCTTTTACAAGTTCGACTTCTTTAGATTCCACAAGAAAGTGGTATCGTGTGGTATCTGTCTTGCTGGGCCTGGCTTATTTCACCTAATATAATGCCCTCCAAGTTTGAGAGCATGATAATATGTGACACAATTGGGTAAATTTTGCTCTTTCTTGTTATGTCAGCTTCCTATGACTCTGCTGGTGTGACACAGGCTGTGCCTCTTGTAAGGGAGCCATCCCCTTTTAGGCTTTTAGTTGCCACTTTCTGCCTGTGACATGTTTGTCTCTAGACAAACCTAACTCCCGACTGACTAATCTCATGGTGACATTGTGGCCTCTGGTTGCCCTTCAAGGTAAACGTTAAAAGCATTTTTTTCTACAAATTAACTCATTTTTGAGTAGTCAATAAGTTCTAATGTTTCAAACATCAAAAGGTAAGAAAAGGTGTTCAAAGAGAAGTCTCCTTCCCACCTGCCCCAGGTGTTCAGTTCCCACTCTTTATCACCAACACCACTAGGAGTAATTACGGCTTTTAATTTCTTCTTTAACCTTCCAGACTTAGGCATATCCATGCTGATATATATCACACACACATAAATAGTGTCCGTTCCCATTTACAGAAATAGTGCTTATTATATACATTTTTTGAGGAACAAAAATTATCATCAGCCTAAAATATGTAAATTTTACAAAACTGGATTCTATTTCCTTAATTTCCTCATATGAAGAAAGATTTAAAAATACATCTGTGGAAGGCTTTGAGCTTTGAGGTCTTGCGTTTGGCAAACCAAGATCTCCTATAGGACAAGAGGACCCCAGCAGGACTAGTGGTATGTGTCAAGTTCTTGGATGAGCAAACCAAAGCACAGGCCTCCTTTCAACCTTGCCATGGTAGAGGCATGGAGAGACCTCTGTGACTCCTCAATGCTTCACTGCTGATATGAAATATGCATTCTGCAAAAGCAAGCTTTAAACATAAAATAGGCCAGGGGCAGTGGCTTGGCACTGTAATCTCAGCACTTTGGGAGGAGAGCGGGAGTTTCAGACCAGCCTGGACAACATAGCAAGATCTCATTTCTAAAAAAATAAAAATAAAAAATTAGCCACATGCAGTGGTGCACACCTGTAGTCCCAGCTATTTGGGAGGCTGAGGTGGAAGAACTGCTTGAGGCTGGGAGTTTGAGGCTGCAGGGATAGCACCACTGCACTCCAGCATGGATTACGGAGCCATGAAACCCTGACTGTATAAAACAAAAACAAATAAACAAAGAAAAGCAGGCTGGGTGTGGTGGGCTCATGTCGGTAATCCCAGCACTTTGGGAGGATGAGGCCAGTGGATCACTTGAGGTCAGGACTTCAAGACCAGCCTGGCCAACATGGTGAAACCCCATCTCTACTAAAAATACAAAAGTTAGCCATGCGTGATGGCAGGCACCTGTAATCCCAGCTACACAGGAGGCTGAGACAGGAGAATTGCTTGAACCTGGAAGGCGGAGGTTGCAGTAAGCAGAGATGGGCAACAGAGTGAGACTCTGTCTCAAGAAGAACCCAAAACAACAAATAGCCCCCAAAACCCATACAATACAAAAGCAGATTTGCCAAACAGAAAATGTCAGTGTCATTAGAAGGCTAATAAGTAGGAGCCTAGGGAGGGGGAAAAGATAGTTACGATGTCACACTGAGTGAAACATTCGCAGCAACTGCTGCTTTTTTTCAATTTTAAAAGCACGGAAGCAGAGACTCTGACCTGTCATCAAGGCAGGATAGCAGAATGGTTCTGAGGATCTAAAGTCAGTCAGGACTGTTTTCATGTCTCAACTGTGCCACTTACTTTTTGTGTACCCTTGGGCAAGTTACCTAACCTCTCTGTGCCTCAGTCTTGTCATCTGTAAAACGGGAGCAATAGGAGTACCTACCTCACAGGACTGTTGTGAAGGTTATGGGAGATGGTGCTTATGAGGAGCCTAGCCAAGAACTTGACTCACGCTGGTTAATATTTACTGAACAGAGGTGATTTTTAAGGGGATTTTATTAGCACATGCAAGTAATGATTCATTCACTTGAAAGTTCAGACCGAGAGCAAGTTGTTGAGTTTTTGGTTGTTGTTAGTTTTTGGTTGTTGTTGATATTTGTGCTCTTCTTTTGCTACTGCCTTAGAAGCGTCTAATTCATCCAGCATATTTGGAGCTAATTGTATTAACTGCTGAACAACAATTTCAGTTACAGTGGGTGACAGAATCAAATTCTTTCACATTATCTTAGTCCCTGGAAATAGGTTAGTGGACCAGAGTCATCTTGTTAATTTGCAGAAATGGCTGAGAGAGGGATCCATTCCAAATCTTATCCATTAACTCCATGGAAACCGGATTGAATCCATGTTCTTTACATAGAGTGGAAATGATACTTGGGATGTTCCACAGTCTGAAATCCAGCCCTATAATAAGAACCATGTTGCTGATGTCAGCAGCTAGGAAGCTGCAGAGTATTGAAAGACTTTGGGACTCTAGCATCCACTCGTATTTATAGCAATGTTGCTTTTTTACCCTTGAAATGACACATCATCTTAGAATTTTAAAGAGAGTTCCAAATCTGAGCTGGCTGAGTCCATTTGCAAGCCCGTGGAGGAGCTGTGCTATTGAAGAAGTAGCTGCCACCTTACAAATGAGGAAGAGAGTTACATCAGAAACTACTCATCCACAAATTTCTTTAGAAGTAGGATCTTCAGACAGACCGTTCTCAGACACTGGAGGAAGTCTAAGTCTTTGGAACCCACCACAATATAAGTGAAGGAGACAAATTCTTTCACGTGTGGCCAGTGAAATAAGAGCTAACTGAACTTGACAAAATATCAAAACATTTCCAGGAAATATACAAGATACAGATGACCAGCTACTAAACGTAGGTATACATGTCTCATTGTACATCCTTTTAGATAAATAGTATGGAAAAATAGTACCTAATATCTCTTTGGATGATTCTGTTCTGGAATCACCTAAATGAGATGAAAATTGTCATCTGTTATGAATGAGAATAATAACCTCACAAAGTAATTTTTATCCTAAATTCAGATTCTGTCTGCTTTTCCCTCCCCTCTCTTTCCACATGCTGTAATGGGATAAATGATGTTTTCAATCAGGGAGGGATGGGAAAAATTAAGAAGTTTTAGGAAAAGTATATCCTGAATTTCCAAAAGCTGTCTAGGTCAGTCGAGAGTCTAGTCAGAAAGTGTATTCATCCTGCCTGGATATTTCCATTGATGGCGGAAGCGAGGCAGGGACAGCTGAAAATGATTACACTCGTGACCCTTTCCCAGGGAGATCCTAAAGTCGAAGGTATTTGGAGGCTCGCAGTTTGTTACCATTCTGCCTTTATTTCTCTGGGTAAGCAGTCATGCTGAATGAATTTGTGATTCACTTAATAAACACTTGGGGGAATGATTTCTTGCTTCCTCGAGCCATGTTTTTTAATCTGGTCTACACCACCCTTCAAAATATGGAAGAAAAAATATCCTTCATAAACCAAATGACTGTTTTTCTCAACATGGGTGAAGAATGTTTTCATTCTGTACGTGTTATGGAAAAGAGTATGCAGAAGCAGGATGGCCACTAAATTCAGAGTCAGCCCTACCTGTCAGTGGGTGGGGGGTGGTTTGAGAAGTGTAATAAAGTCTAGAAATGTAAGGTCATATTATTCCTTCTCTGTTTGGTGAACCCATCAGACTCCATAATAGTCCTCGACTGGTGTCCCAAGAACACTGCTCCACAATTGAGAAAATACACTACCCAATCCCCTCAAGAAGGCTTGATCATCTTAGACATGCATTCTTTCTCTTTCAAAACTTGTGTAAAACTATATAGTGTAACGACTGCATATTCTCTTTTGCAAAAAACAAAACAGGGAACTTATATTCTGCTTATATTGAAGCTGAATGATTTCCTTCTCCCACTCAGCTGAGCTCCTACACTCAGGTGGGCTTCAGCCAACTTGGTCTGTATGCTTTTCAGGTGAAATGCCCAGATGGCCCAAATAACCAACGTCAACCAGTTATCCCGTGGTTTTGCATGCAGATGTTTTGCTTAAGTAAATCCTATAGCATATTAGTTGCAACATTTTATTGATTTTTTAGCAAAAAAGTTTCTGAGGACACAATTTTAGTTTTCATAGAAGGGCAATGTGCAATGTTTTCCCGATGTTCTGTGTAATGCAGCTTAATCTAGATTATTCTGTTGACAGATCATATTGTATGTAAAAAGAAGATAGGTGCAAGTTCAAATTCAGAGTTGCTGGTTTTACAGTAGTATTCTATTACGTATTTATATGCTTCTAAAGATCACTAGTCTTCGAGCAAACCAGTTGTTTAAGGATACTATAGCATTGCCAAATAGCCAAACAATGTTTCACTATCGGTTATAGCATCTGAACTTTCCTGCAGAAATTCACATACTTATTTTACTTAAGACAATGAGAAGGAAAAATTAGAATGTCCCAACATCATAAGACTCCTTTTGTGGGGAATGCATTGCTGACTGTGCCTGCAATAAAACATTCGCAGACCTGGCTTTCCTGTGCAGGGAATTTTATTGGTTTCACAGATACCTGTGTCAGTGCTGAAAGAGAATATCATACAACATGCAGGCTTCGTGTGACCATTTAAGCTTTATTTAAACAATCACAGTGAGGTGTTTTCAATTTAGCAACTATAAAATGTATTATATATTTCCAATTAGATGGGTTTTAGTTTTGAAAGATGCTTAATTCATCTCCTAGAACTTACCACTTTAGGCTTTACTTTCCTTTATCTCTCTTCTGTTACTAAGAACTCTTTTATTTTATTTCCTTCTATCCAAGATATTTTTTCTCCTATTACAGCTTTCCCTTTTACCTCCCTGTTAGCCTAGTTGTTCAGTAGAATATTCATTCCTCCAGTGTAGTTTTGTCCCAGTTGTACAGTATAGAGTAGCAGGGATGGTGGTGATAGTAGTTGTACATCACAAAGAATAAGTTGTAATAATAACATTAGGTTGGTGCCATTACTTTTAATGGCAAAACCTGCAATTATGTTTGCACCAATCTCATAATAGTAACAATAGCTCCTGTAGTGGAAATAGCTTGTATTTGTCTTCCTAGTGGACAATAGGAAATCAAATAAAAGCTATTTCCACTACAGGGGCTATTTACCCATTTGGAGACTTGACATTCCCTTACTCTCAATCTACATAAACCCCAAACCCAGGCCTGACCAACTAGAGCATTCCATACCCTGGCCACAGTGACTAATTCCGGGCTGGAAGTGTGATGCAACCAGGCAATGAAGCCCCATTCCAGGATCCTCAGAAAACTTTTGGGATCTTTTTCTCCTGTGGTTTCTCAGCTGGGAAGATGTCTCAGCATTCATCTTGCCATTTCATGGGGACAATCTGCCTGAAAATGAAACCAATCAGAGACTACAGATCCAAGACTACAGAGCCAAGTGATTAGAGAGAACTCATAGTGAGGACCATGGATGAGCTCCTGGCCCAGATGCTGGGCCTTTTTCGCTTAAGTTAAGTTGAACTAGGCTTCTGTCACTTGCTACTAGAGGAAACCTCACTGATAAAGAGGTAACTGTGTCATTTATTGAGCACTGCTTGCGTGCCAGGCACCAGAATAAGTACATTAATAGATGTAGTCTAATTTAATCCACACAACAGACTTATATTTGCTGCAATTTTGTAGATGAGGAGACGGAGATTTGAAGAGGTGGAGTAATTCTGAGGCTATCCAGCTGGTACGGAACACCAGAGCCTCAGCACTGGTAATATTGATAAGGCTGAATTTAGCAAGATGGCCTGGGACATTAACTCAAAATATTCAGGCTGGAGGGCTGCCATTGCCTAGTCACTAGGGCCCTGAAAGCATTGATGTAGGCATTCTGGAGCATCCATCAAGTCTTTATGGAGCTGGTTTTGGCAGAGATGCCCATAGATGAAATCAAAGCCAGACAGAATATTTTGCTTATTTAGCCACGGGGCCAGTTAGATCCTGGAATTCTCCATGGGGAACAAGAGTGAGTACAGTCAGTTCCAAGACTTCTGTGAAAAGACAGTATGTATATCAGGCTACATATATTATAGTTCCTCAACTCTTGAGAGAATTAAGGGGCCTCCTTAGGGGTCTGAGCTAAGCCCAAATTGGCTTAAATAACTGGTGAGAAGATGAGGCACAGGTTCACCCTAGAGTCCATCCCAGCCAGCATTTGTGGCTTGCAATTGATTTGTCATGGTCTGGCCCAGGGCAAAGTGAGGTCATTGTGGTGAAGGTAAAAAATAATCCAAATGCATTCACCATGACAGGCCTGGGCCTGTTTGCCCTCATATCTATTCCTTGCCCTTCCTCTGCTCTGCCTTGCTGTGGGGCTGACCCCTGTGGGCTGCCTTCCCCAGGCTCCTGTGTGAGATGGCTTCTGCCCGGTGCAGTCAACAACAGGCACTGGTGAGGCATTGGCAGTGGGGAATGAGGGTAAGTTTGGGTGTTTCTCCCTCGCATTCTCTGCCTCAAACTCATTCTGCAGCAACAGCTGGGTCTCCTCCATAGCTCCAGATTCCACAGATCAGGCCCACCCTGGTTCCACCTCTGCCTCCTCATCCCAGTCTCAGTGCCTCTGGAAATGCTGCTTTCAACCTACGGGCCATGGAGGGCCTCCTGCTGTTGCTCATCTCCGGGTCATTGGATTATCCTTCCTTGGCATCTCACCTCCGTAACTAATTCCTGTTGGAAATGCTTATAGCGTTTCTTGTTTTCTTGGTTAGCCAAAGGCCCAAAATGCAACCCCTTCTTGAGAGCAGCAACCCTACCTTTGAGCACCCTCCTGTAGTAGGTGCTTAAAAATACATAGGTTGCTTAGTTGGTTGATGGAAACTCTTGCCAGCCTAACCCATCCATTAGCATGTTCTGCTTTCACAGAACTGCTCAGTGGAATCAGAGATCCTGTTTTCAGCCTCATTTTAGTGGGCTGGTCCTTTTGACTTCCTACTTACTCCTTTGCAGGCTGGTAGGAGCTGAGCAATAGGAGTCTTTCCTGAAAATCTTTCCATCTTCTCAGTAATCATATTAAGTATCTGATTTTGTGTAGGCTGGCCAGAGAAAACACACTTCCCTTTCCACTGAAGGCAAGGCATCTCATCACGACTCCTTGCTGCAATTGCTTTTTTTTAACTTAAGAGACAAGTCTGATTTACACGGAAAACGGTGGTTGTGGTTTATGGACTGAGCATACTAATTCCCATTTAATGCAGCAAACTTCGGGGGTAGGTTGTCATCTGAATGGAGATGAGTCACTGTATTCTTCAACCATATACTGAAAAATACCCACCATTATTTTTAAATGTTAAAAAACATTTCTTTTAAGCCATTTCTTCAGAGTAAAGTCAACCTGAATTCCTTGATTGTGTGCCTGAGAGGGTCAGGAAATTCATCTTTTGTCTCAGCCTTACACATCTGCCCACCCTAGCCTCCAGAACTCCACATTTCCTATCCAAATCGTTCTTGTTGGTTTATTTGAACATCCCTCAGGAAGAAACCCAGAAGGTTCCACTTGGGCATGTGGGGTCATTGGCGCAGCTGACTCGAGTTGGCTGAGCCAACAGTGCTACTTTGGTGGAGTGTTTTGTTGGCTGGATCATCTGCAATGGGGGTTGGCCAGCGCGGGAGAACTTGGGAGTGTCCACAGGAAGTGGATATTTCCTGACCAGCTCATCCCTTGCTGACTCTCCAGCATTTTCTTGTCTACAACTAAAACGTTTTGCCTTGTATGTTCCTGCCCAAGGCCTCTTGAGACAGTGGGTGGGTTTTTTTTTCTTTTATTTTTCAACTTGTGCCAAATGTGTCAAGAGTTAGGTCCATAATGCATATATCTTGGCCCCAGTCTTTTAGGGATGTGGCTTCTCTGTTTCTGACACAGGCTGCTGCACAGTAACCATATGTGTCTGAAATCTCAACCCTTTAAACAATTTTGGCTTGGTGCTTCTGTAGAAATGATAGCCTCATTAAAAAGACACCGAGAAGACAGGCCTGATAAACTCTCCCTTTCCTGTGACCTAGGTAAGAATAAAAAGAGAGTGGGAGCCATCTAGATTGGATGTCCAAGAAGAGGAGTAAAAGGCAGCACCCTTTAGTCTCTTGCTTAGTACCCAGCACTGGCTTCCACTTCATTTCAGACTAGGCTGTCTAGATGGGGCCATGGGGCCACTGCATCTGTCTAAAGAGGTTGTGCACTGCTCAAAAAGCACCATTCCCATAAACTCTGATGTTATGCACTGTGCAACTCACCCAACTGTGCATGGTGGCCTCGTTGTGAAAGTGAGACTTCCCTGGTTTTCCTTGCTACATCTAGACCTAAAACGTCTTCTCTCTCCAACTTTCTCTTTGTGCAAACTTTTTCTTGCCTTAAAAAAAGAGGGAGTGAGTCTTACCTCAGAAAGCTTTTATGAGACTGAATGAGCTGGCAAAAAAGGGACTTGCATTACTTGGAAAAAAGTCTTCTCCAAAGACAATGTAGTATTATTTTAAAGTTGGCACTAACAAAATTGCTCCCTGGGAATGAAAAATTTACCCATATGAGCTGAACTAACTTATTCCATGTGCTGGGAGGACCACAGACATTAGCAAGAGCTAATGTAGTCTGAGGTCCCCAACAAAGAAACTGACTTCAAATCAACCATGCTTTGGAAAGTTACGGATTGTAAGTAGCCTTAAAATTATTATTACTTTTCTGTACTAATACAATTCTTGAGTCGAGAATTGTAACATCGAATATTTTTTAAGTCATCTTCATCAGGAAAGAGAGGAAGCACTGGGGAAAATACTGTAGATTATAAGGGAAGATTGTCTTCAAGTTTCAGGTGGATTCAGAGAGAAGGGAAGGAGGAGCAGCTCAAAGAAAAGGAAACTCATGGAACCAGTGATGAAGCCAGAGAGGGTTTTTCTGGGGATGGGGGGGCAACCAGATTGGGCTTGAAGGGAGCAGGGTCTGAGAGCTTAGAAACAGACTCGATGGACGTGAGAAATTGCACAGACAAGGAAAAAGTTTGTTACATTAGTAGGATAAACAGTTGATTGGAATGGAGACTGTGCATTTGGGGAATGAGAGATAGTGGATTGGTGGCGTAGAATCATGATAGACCACAGACCACAGAGGGCTATGAATGCACTCTGGGGCCTGCCCAGTGCTCAGAACCCATGGAATGCAAACTTTCCATGGCCTTCAAACCAAGTATGTGGGGAAAACCCTGTTCTTTCACCCAGGTCACAGCCTTAGAGAATCTAAAACTTTTTTTCCCTGCACAGTCTGGTGCTTCTCTCTATATATAATTTCCCATGTGGGAACACACACTGCTTTGCCAAATAAATAGTCCCTTCCTATTCAGACTGGAATTTGTTTTTGAAAATATGTTTGTCTCCCAGCAAAGAAAACAAATAGATCATCCTAAAACTGGCATCCTTCAAATTAGAAACCAAAGCAAGTGGTTTAAAGCAAAGTATTTGTCATTGATAATTAGCACTAACAGCAAAGTTTGTTTTTTTAAAACTTAAGTCTTGAAAGTCTTTTCAAGTGGTATTAAACATTTAGTCAGAACACAGACTTCCCCAAGACACAGGGGTTAATTTTCTGAATCAGCACCTGACTCGGGAACTAGCCAGTGCACTATCAGTAGCCATTAGGCATTGACTTCATCATGACCTATCTATCTTGGAGGTGGACAGAAGCTCAGTTAACAAGACTTCCTTTCTTTAAATGCAATTTAGCAATTACCTTTCTTCTTTCACTTGAACTTTCTCTTTGAATCTTATTCCAGTCCCAGAATATTGAAGTTATTCTTCTAAACTAACAAACACAAACACAAATGAACCTAATAGCAAATCCCTTCCAAAGATGTTAGGAAACTAAGATTTTCTTCAACTCATGACTCTAGAAAGGGAGGAAGAGAGAATACAGCAAACTGGAGAAATCACCCTCATGGAAGCCAGGAGACAGGGAGGTGATGCTACACAGATGAAAGTAGTGCATAAATGGTACTGGCTGGAAGAGAGGAAAGCCCCCTGGGAGATAAGGCAATGAAGTTCAGAGAGGTGGGTCAGAATCAAAGGGACAGAGTTTAATAAATAGTCTTATCTTCCTGGAGATGAAACAACTGTAGCCTTTGGGAAGGGAATGACATAGGAAAATCAGTGTCTGAGAAAACTTATTTCCAGAGAAGTGGGGAAGTTCAGGCTATGACTTCAAGAATTGGAGAGATTTCGAAGCCAGTATAACTGGGGATTAACCAAGGGCTCAAATCCAGTACTTGATAGCAGGCCAGACTGAGAAAGGCTTCTAACATTATCTAAAGGTCTCATAGCATTTTAGAACTAGAATGACCATACTGGAAAAAACTGTTCCGTGGTATCAGTCAGCATTTGGGATTGCTTTACCCAATGTAAGTGATGGGACGTTCACATCAGAGAAGCCTCCCTGTCTTGTCCCTGCCTCCCCACAAAACTCTTCCTCTCCATCTTCCTGATGTCATATCCTGGCATCCTAACAGGGGTGGGGGGATTATATAACTGTCTGAAGTAGCGCAGAACATGAAACAATAAATAAGCTATGTAAATTGCAAAACATGAGTCATGATTCTCTTTGTTCTGTATCTTTATAAATCTATTTTTTTAATTACATATATTTTTCCTCATCATAGATGTCTAAAACCAAACCAAACCAAACAAACAAACAAAAAAAAAACATCTAAGTGCCCTCTCATGGATAAACCGATTTTATTACATCAGATTGTGCCTAGGCAACTGCTATTGAAATTATCGTGAACATTTTTAGAGAGTCCATTGTGTGTCAGGCACTCAAAACTACCTGCTTCTATCTCTATTTTAGAGATGAGAAAACCAAAAATAGAGAGGTTAAGTGATTTATCCATCGTTGCCCAGTTAGTAATTGTCAGAGCCAGGACTTGAATTTTTGGCTACTTGTGTCTTTTACCCATTACACTGTACCTTCACCCCAGTCTTCCCTGAGAAGAGAACTCTCAAGGGACTCAGCTAAAGCAAGCCTGAAGTTGGCCACCGGCCCTACTACCTGCCACTCTCCTGGTTGACACTCCTGTGTTACACATGGAAACTTCCTACAAGTCTCTAGGTGTTAGTAGGCTCTTTCTCTCCTCTACTCACATCCTGGTCTTTAAAGAATAAATCTTAAAGCTCCTCTGCCCAATCTACAACCCACTCTTGATAATTAAAGAAAGATATTAAAATACAAAACAGCAGCAGAGCCTAGAGAAGCCTGAAAAACTATTTGTGCTCATAATAACTCTGTAAAAGATCTATGTCCACGTCCATTTTGAGGCACAAAGAATGAAACCGAAACTTTGATAGATATATAGGTGATGAAATGGGCTGAGGTTAATCCTGAAAATAGGCATTTACAAATCTTATGGGAGAAGTGTTCTTCTGAGCCTCTAGTCCTCAATCGTGTATTTTAAGTACTTTCTTCCCTCCAAAGATAAGAGTTAAGTTCTGGGGATAAATATATTGTTTAAATCAGACCTGTGCTATGTGATAGAGGTACAGTGACAAAAAGACAACATCATGCCCTTTGCAAGCTTACAGACTGATTAAAGAAGAGAATGCAAGAATATAAAAGGTCGGCTCTAAGGTTTGCTTGAAAATAAACATTTTTATCAAATTATAAAATAATATGATCATTTCAATAAGCGCAGGGAAAATATTCAATAAAAATTTATATTCATTTATATAAGAAACAAAATAAGAAATAACTCTTGAGAAATAGGAATGAAAAGAAACTTGTCTTGTTTATAAAAAATAGCTACCAAACCCATCAAAAATTGTATTTAATTCTGAAATTTTATAGACATTCTTATTTAGCTTAGCAATAAGAAAAGATTGCCTCCTACCACAGCTGCTCTTCAACATTGACTTAGCAGTCTTAACCAACACAGGAAAATAAAAAAAAGTTGTAAAAGAAATGATAAGATTCACAAGAAAGAGATTAACTGTCATTATTTATGGCCTATTTGATAATTTACATTAAAAAGTTGAAACAATGGACAAACTTTTATAAATAATAAGTTAGTTCGGCAAGGTAATAGAATACAAAACCAAAATAAAAATTCAATAATAGTATTCAGCAATTTAAAGCAAGCACTTCATGCATTTCAAAGCACTCATGGATGTTTTCTCATTTACAAAAGCTCACAAAAATCCCATGAGTTTAACACATCAGCAGCAGCAGCAGCAGCAATGCATTGACTTCATTTGACAAATGTGTACGCAAATCAGAGAATTTTTTTTCTCTTTTTAAAAGCAGGGGTATCAATTAACACGTGGTGATATTCAAATGTTTTGTATTACAGTTCTGAGTTCTGACAAACATATAATCATATAAGAGCCACCACAATCAAGATATGGAACAGATCCATCATGTCTAAATTAAGATCTTCTGATGCCTCTTTGTAGTTAGCTCCTGCCTTGCTCCCCAAGCCCCTGATAACTACTAATAGATTCAATCCCACAGTTCTACTTTTCTTTCCTTTAAAAAACAAAAAACTTTAGCCTGCATGTAAATGAAATCAAACTGCATGTAGCCTTTTGTATTTGAATTTTTGTTAGCATGTTGCATTTGAGAATCATCTATGTTATAGCATGTAACAGTGGCTAGTTTCTTTTTATTGCTAAAATATATTTATGTGTTTGTTTATTTGTTTGTATTCCATTGTGTGATGCCCTGAAGTATGTCTAACCATTCACCAGCTGAAGAACATTGCACTGTTTCTAAATTTTGGTGATTGAGAACAAAGCTACATAAACATTTGTATACATGTTTTTGTAGGAATATATATATTTTCATTTCTGTTGAGTAAATGCCCAGCAGGGGATTGCAGGGTCAAATGGTAAGTGTGTTCTTATCTTTATAAAAAAACAGCCAGTGTTTTCTAAAGTGACTGTACCATTCTCTGTTCCCACCAAGAGTGTATGAAAGTTCAAGTTGTTTCGCATCTTTGTCAACACTTGGTATTGTCAGATTTTTTAACTTTAGCATCCAAAGAGTTGCATATCTTATTGTGGTTTTAATTTTCACTTCCCTGATGACTAATGGTATTAAGTACATTTTCATGTTCTTATTTGCCATATATATAACTTGTTTAATGAAGAAAGAAGAGATGGTGGGAAAATACCTGTTCAACTTTTAACTCATTTTAAAAGTGAGTTGTTTTCTTATTATCGAGTTGTAAGAGTTCTTTACATATTCTGAAAGCAAGTCCTTTATCAGATATATGTTTTATAAATATTTCTTCCAATCTGTGGTTTATGTTTTCATTTTGTTAACAGTTTCTTTTATAGGGCAAAAACTTTTAATATTATGATGTTCAATTTATTATTTTTTCTTTTATGAATTGGGCTTTTGGTATTAAAAAACTTTTAATTTTTTTAATGTATTAAAAATATCTTTTAATGTAAATCATGAAGAGTTTTCTAAGAGTTTATGGCTGTTTCCTGATGAAACTAGCCCTAAAAATTAGATTCTCTGTACCTTTGCTCATTATTCTGTTTCATCACATCATGATCCCAAAAGGTAAGTTTCAAAGGTTAAGGAATAAAAACATAATTACAATGTTGTCTACACAGGGCTATGCCATTTAGAAGTTAATTTTTCTCCATATTTCCCATATATGTTGTTTTTGCCTCAACAACTAAAGTGAATTTCTTGAGAGCAGGACCAGATTTTATAATGACTACCATGCCCAACAGTGTTGGTTTAGTGGGAGACATTCAACAGACCCAATCCTGCAGCAGACATCATTCACTGACTCAAGGAAACATTCTGGACTCTCCTCATTGTGATAACTCAGAGATCCAATTACTCCTTCAGCTGGATCAGAGGCTACACCAGGAGGCTGCTCTACTCTCTTGGATGGGGGCCACTACCTAAGGAGCCAGCATATTCGAGATGATGCTAAGCACTCACTAGTCACTTGCTCTCGAGTTAACCTATTATTCACAGCAACAAGCAAAAAAAGCAAACAGAAACAGATTTACAAAGACCTTTAGGAACCTGAGACATTGCACAAACACAACACAAATTGTGAGGAAGCTGATACATCACCTACACCTGGTAGAAATGAAAGGTGGGTAAATAAGAGTTTCCATGTAAGTATCATTGGAATACATGGCCAAATTGGAAGTTCAATAAATTATCCTAAAAGTATTCCATGAGTCACTGCTACAACTTGGATTAGAACTCAAAACTTCCTATTCTGAGCCTGATGACAACTCATCAGAACCACGGACTTCTGCTCTGGGGCTCACAAATCCTTCCGTGACGCAACTGCAGAGGAAATGAGCTCTGACATTACACAGCTTGGGTGTGTTGGGCTGTTGTTATCTCACTCAGCAAAGAAAAGGTGAGCAAATATTACCTTCATTTTCATTTAGGGAGAGAAGACAGAAGGTAAATAGTATAATAATGGTGTCTTTGGCAGGGAGTGGGTAGGAAGAAGATACATCATCCTCTTGGGAAACATGGTATATCAAGACAATAAACTAGAGAAGACAGAATAGAACAAGTTTCCACATTTAAAAAAGAAACTAAACCATGGGAGAAAGGCAGAATTGGGAACCATTTTATTCAAAATGGGTTTCCCATCTAGAATGGCTTTATATTTCATCAATGAGGTAGTATGGCTCTAAAATGCTTTAGAGAGTCAGGGGTTACTGAGAAGGGATTTCTAAATAGATACTCACTTGTAAGAGTAAAGACTTTCTAAATAGACACCTTACAAGATTAAATGTAAGGTATGTCATAGCTGACATTCTATTATTACTAAAATTGTTATGGTTTGCCATGTGAAAGTAAATTTTCAAACCGAGTAGAATTGGAACCATAATGTTAACACACCGAGGAAGGAAATGAAAACTATGCACTCAATGTTATGCAGGTTAATGTTAGGATGACTCATATGGAAATTGTTTTGTAGTTTAGAAATGGCCAAATATCTGTAATTTTATATGGTTAAATCTAATTCTGAACCAGGGTTCAAGCTGAATGATCAGTTTTCTAGATATGGTATATTTCTAGTTAATATTCATGTTCCTGACCGAAACCCTTCCTAGTGGTTCCAGTCGTGAGTGACTCACAGGGTACTTTCCTTCCAGTTCAGTTCAGGGTCTTACAGTGGCCCCTTGTCCCCTCAACTGTCATCATTATCCTCATCTAAACTGAGCTTCTTAGACATGTCCAATTGTATTACTTCCTTGATTCTAAAGAGACCAAGTATCATTATTTTTAGCTGTCAGATGTTTTCAGTTTGTTAAGTAAGATATCTCCTCTGGAAGCAGCCAAAGAATAAAGACCCCAAAATGTATTTGTTACCTTCCATCTAAGCAGAGGTGTATGCATTAACTTCAATTGATTCATTTAATACAATATTGAGCAACTATCACATGCCCAGGGCTGTACCTGACACTGTGGGGATTCCAACACTGTTCAATTTACATGCAAGTAGACAAACAAGATATATGTATCTACATACACTAAATTACGTGAGTAGAAACTTAACTAGGAATGCAATGTGTTTGAGAAGTCATGGTGTAATCATGGCTTACATGCCAAAAGATTTGTGCAGATAGTGCTTTGAATTTAGGAGGAGGATAGTTCCAGGACTAGAGAAGTCTAGAGGTAGAATTTTTACAGAGTTTGAAGGAAGGGTAGCATTTAGAGAGGAGGAAACCAGAGAAAAGACAGTCTATGTAGAAGCTACAAGATCAACAAAAGCATGGTGCCAGGATAGTTTGTGGGGATCATGAGTAACAGTGCCTATTATTCCATGGACACTCAGATGTAATCCATCATGGAGCAGTCAAGTATAAACCATGGCTACCTTTATTGTTAATTAATGGAAAAACCCATAAATGCAGAGAAAAGCAAATCTTTCTCTTTTCTTCTCTTCACACCTCTTCTGCTTGCATCTCCTCACTCTCCCTTGGAGCTAGGGCTGGGTGATGGTATTTAAATTACACCACCTCAATATTTCTGTCAGTGATTCCAAGTGGAAGAGCAGAAGCAAAAACCAACGTTCAAACCAAATAACTGCTGTTTCTATCATCTTTCAAAAGGAGAAGATTTTAAGTGTTTAAAATGTAGCATTCATGATAGATAATTACATTGGTAAGTCTAACTTTTAACAGGTAAACATTTTAAATTTAACTGTTAATTTAACTAAAACAGTTTATTAACTGTAAACAATTAAACTTTTAAATGCAAGGTATTAATATAACAGTTTCAAAGAAGGCTCTGAAGGACTGGGCCTATTACTACTTTGCCTTCAGCTCAGAAGCTGTAGCCCTTGGTGGTTAGTGACTTCATGGGGAAAACTCTCTAGGGTATTTTTATTTTAAGAGAAGTCATGAAGGAGAGGACAAGGCTTTACCTAAAAGAGTTAATTTCTCATGGTGAAATTTTAGGCCTTGGGGCACCTAAGTGGGAGAGATGGTTTAGGACAAAGAAGTCTTTCAAATATCACTGTAGTTCAAATAACTACTTTTTGGCCCAGAAGTGAGGTTAATCCTACTAGTGATGATAATGGACAGACAGCGGCCCCTTCTCCTGCTTTCTCACACTTAAAAGAGCCGTGTGATGTTGTTTGCCTGTGCCCCCACCCAAATCTCATCTTGAATTGTAGTTCCCATAATCCCCATATGTTATGGGAGGGACCCAATGGGAGGTAATTGAACCATGGGGGCGGTTACCCTCATGCTGTTCTCATGATAGTGAGTGAGTTATCATGAGATCTGATGGATTTATATGGGGCTTTCCCCCACCTTCACTTGGTACTTCTCTCATTCTTCTCCCTCCTGCCACCACGTGAAGAAGGATGTGTTTGCTTCTCCTTCTGCCATGACTGTAAGCTTTCCGAGACCTCCTCAGCCCTGTGGAACTGTGAGTCAATTAAACCTCCTTCCTTTGTAAATTACCCAGTCTCAGGTATTTCTTCATAGCAGTGTGAGAACGGACTAATATACAGTGCCATCCAGAACCTCCATTAGACTCTGCACAAGTTTGGTGGCTATTGAAATATTAGAACTCTGAGATCAAGATTCTTCCTGGAGAAAATCACTTGGTAGGTGAGAAAATCATAGTCACAGTTTAAGCATCACTTTGTAATGACCAGCATCCATGAGTGGATGCTGGGATGATGGGGAAAGGCAGCAGCCTCATGCCGCAGCCACCCTCGAACTAATGTGCATTCATCTGTGCACAGTGCAAGACTGTTTGCACCAAGGCTATGATTAGATGAGTGGAACTTTTTCCTGTTGTCCCAGAATTGTCCCAAACAGCAAGTGCTCAGTACCCCTCCTTCTAAAGACAGTGGCTAAAATTTGGAGCCAGACACATCCCCTCCATTTATTAAATATCCCTGGAACTAGCCCTTCTGTTATCAACTGCACTCACACACACACACACCCGACCCCTGCAGTCTGTTCCTTATGGGAAGAGTTGTAGGAAGGGGAGAGAGAATCAACAAGGGTCTCAGCTCAGCCCTGCAATAATCTGAGGGTTTTGCTACCAAAGCCTGGTAGGGGCAGCATCTATGTGAGAGGCCATTCCCTTGACTCCACTGGATTCACCCAAGGTGTCATTAAAGGACAGAAAATGGAATTAAAGAGACCACAATTGATTTTGGTGATCAGGAAAAATACTATCGTTTTATGTTAATCCATGATAAGATTTAAGATGGACCAATAAACTGGTTACAGTCATAAATCTGTCATCTCACATTTTGTTACATCCATATCATATACTATCTAAATAACACCCCTGAAACAATTCAAATGCAATTTTATATTTATTTACCTATTTTTCATTGAGGTAAGAACACTTAGCAGGTGATCTATCCTCTTAACAAACTTTTATGTGTATAATACAGTATTGTCAGCTATACCAAATGAAATTTTTGCCCAGAACAATATGTAGTAGCCTCTAATTTTTTTTAATTAATTAATTAATTATTATTTTTTTGAGACAGAGTCTTACCACTCTGTCACCCAGGCTGGAGTGTGGTGGTGCCATCACAGCTTACTGCAGCCTGCACCTCTCTGGCTCAAGCAACCCTCTCGCCTCAGCCCTCTGAGTAGCTGGGACTGCAGGCATGCGCCACCACACCCAGCTCATTTCTGTGTTTTTTGTAGAGACGGGGTTCTGCCGTGTTGCTTAGGCTGGTCTCGAACTCCTGGGCTCAAGTGATTCATCTGCTTTGGCCTACCAAAGGGCTGGGATTACAGGTGTGAAACATCGCACCAGGCCAACATGCAATAACCTCTTTAACATTAATCATTAGGGACTTCCTGATCTCCTTCCTCTTAACAAAGCCTCTCCTGGGTTCCCTCATTTATACATAGGTATAAAGGACTTAAAAAGTTAATACTAATGCTTTGAGCATTCAGAGGATTGCAAAGACTCACTAGACCTGTCTAATTGCTTCGGAATCCCTAATTATAGGCACTCACTGACTTCCCCATGGTCATTTCCAACCTTGAGGGCAGTCAGCAAGTCTGAGTAATGCCTGTCAGAGCCACTGGGTGGCACTGGCAGGCCTGAGATGTGGGCAAGAGGGAGGAAGAAAGAAAGGAAAGGACGCCAGGAGACAGTCAAGGAGGAAGGAGAGGCAAGAGAGGGAGAGAGATTTTTTTAAAAAACAAGGGAGAGAGAAAGAGAGCAGGGAAAGAAAGACTAGGACACAGGGAACTGCTTTGCATAGCCTAGTATAGCCTCTATGGTTACCAGTGACACAGACCTACAGTTTAATTTAGTATTTCTCAGCTGGGAGCTGAGCTCATCTGCCTATTCCCAGTACCTAGCCGGGTGCCTGGCTCTCAGCTGATGCTCTGAATCTGTGGACTGGTGGAATGAATGCTGCTGCCCCTCTAGGAAGTGGTCCTCAAATGGAAAGCTTGAGGCAGTGTGGTCTGAATGCTCCATCCTAATGTTTTGGGATGACTTAGTTGAACATTCAAGAGGCCATGCCTTATGAGGAAACAAGGTAGGAATATTGGCACACACAGAGGTTAAGATTTTCCAAGGGTCAATTCATTCTGTCAAGAACTAATAGTAAATATTTCAGTCTTAGCAAGTCACACAGCCTCTGTCACAGCTACTGACAGAGAGCCACTGACAATATGTACATGGTTGGTGTGGCCGTGTGCCAATAAAATTTTCAAAAACTGACAGGAAGTCAAATTTGGCCTGTGGATTGCTAACCCTCCATGGCTTGAGTTCTGAGATAATCTTTCTGATTTCTCACCCTGCTCTTTCATCCTCTGGTTCAACACCACTCTTTTGGTACACAACTACTTGCTTTTTGGTTTATCTCAGAATCTGTGTGGAATGCTTGATCTTGCACTGTAAACTCCTTGAGAAACTCTGAGAGCCTGTTGATGACTTCAAGCACCATCAGTAGTCCTGTCTGATCATGTTCAAGTGCTGTCACAGGGAGTATTCACAGAGAAGGTCCTCAGCTTTGAGGGTCTCATTACATGTGTCTTCTGAAGATTCCACAAAGGCCTAGAATTAGCCACAAAGATGATTGATGCCAAGTTGTAGAACACAAAGTCTTGGGAAAACTATACAGTTCTGGATACCGTGAACTAGATTCATACCAGCTTGAGAAAGGTCAGTTCCAGCTCAAACCATGAAGTGGCTGAAATTTGTCTTTGGACTCTTCCAGCCACACATCCTCCACCCCTTCTCCTGCAGTACTCGGTGACCTGTCTCCCTTACCCACTCTCACTCCCATCAGTGCCTTTCTTCTTCACTTTACTAAAACGAAAACGCCTAATGGCAGATTAAAATCTGCCATCCCGTTGGAGTAGGCTCACATTTTCATAAGGTTGAGAGCATTTTAAGAAAGGGACACGGGACTAATGATGGGATTTTGTACCTCCTGGTGGTGATTTTGACCTGAAAGTAGATTCTACTTTAACCACGTCAGTAGCAAAATCCAGGAGAAGGATTGTGAGTAGGGCCACTGGGAACAGCCCCGTGGCTCTGCAGAATTCCATGGATTAGGACATGAATGGTGCATTTTGGAGCTGTGCGACACAGCAGTGGCCCATGCAGTGGGTTCTCTTGCGTGTGTGTGTCAGTATCTAAGAGAGAGAGACTAGTTCTCTCAAGGAATAAGCAACTGAAGTGTGGGTCTGTATTTTTGAGTTTTCTTTCTAGGACAATGAAGGAAATGGACATAGTTGATATTTTTGCATGACAAATAGGATTAAACACCCTGGAAGAGATGAAAATCTGTTTCCTTCAGAGAAAGCATTATGCATATAGGTGATCATGACTAAGCGTATTGGAGGCCTCTTATGTGCTTCCAATTCTCTGTGGCAGCACCTCCAGATGCTACAGCAGAAACCAGTTTCTTTTTGGTTTGGAGGAGCCTCCTGCAGGTGCAACGAGACAGCTGTGTGGTGATACTTCTCAATGCCTCTTCAATGGGCAAATGGAAGGTTCACTTCTGGACTTGTATATGGGTAACATGGAAATGTGGCGCCCCCTTGACCAATAGGGGATAGAATCCAATGGATAAATCTTCCTTCTGCCCTCTATGTAGATGGTTCTGAGATCAAGTTTTAGAAGACTTTTCATATGGCCCTGCAGGGAGCAAGCACCAATCGCCCATACCAGGGTCCAGTTCTCAAAAGAATCCTGGTGTTGACTCTCCTTTTGTTCAGAGGCAAAGTTGCATGCTAATTGAAACATTATACTCTTCAATCACAGTCCACAGAGCACTTGCACTGTGTGCAAAGAATTTTTATATACAGAATCTCAAAGACAAAGTTAATCTGTGATGCCCTTCATTTCCTTTCTTAACTGCTCACTCTCCACCTAGATGTCAGCATCCTCTATTACCCTCCGCACACCCTTCCACTGCCACCCACCCACCCTGTGGCCAATTTCTCTGTTATGAACATGGACAGTTCTCACCCTGCTCAATGCCTCTTTCCAGCTGGGACCGGCCCACTGGCAGCCCCATGCTAATGGAATCAGATCAGTCCAAGGCAACATCTGGCCCAAGGGTGGCCCATGCATGGGCTAGTTATAGCTTGTTGTGTGGCCCATTAGGCGGCCAGATGAGAAGGACTTTCCCCAGCTGGGTTGATATCATTAGCTAGGATAAGTACTCTGGCAGGTTTTTGAAGGTATATTAAAGATGAGTTAGGTGAGAGTGGAGCAGAGCAGATATGCAGGCAGCAGCAGATTCAACACGAGAGGGAGACCGTATAGGCCAGAGAGTGCGGGCCCGAGGCTTCCCTAGAGAAACACCAGCTTCTGAATCACTTTGAAACTCCTGGTTCACTCTGTGTTTCCTTAGCATAACTGCTCTACAATAGCCCCTCTTCCTTTTTAAGGTGGACCAAGTGGCTGTCTCAGCTTTCTTATAACCAGAAAGCCTTGAGAAGTTGGTGCCCTAAGCCCTACCTTCTCCCCTCAAGACCCTGTCTTCCTCCAGGCCAGTAATAAGTGATGATGTACTACTAGGTGTCAGCCCTCCATAGACAGGGACTCTCTGGAGGTAGTGTCTTACCTCAAAGAGGTGATACCAAGGCCCTGGGGCAAGTCAGCAAGTGAGGGATTTGAGGGTAGTGAGGATAGTTCCAGTGCCCCTTAGATGACACTGCAGAAGCAGCTGCTCAGACAACCTATGTGTAGGTCCAGTCCTATGGGAGGAATTAGATCCTGGAGCAAATGATAGCATCTATTCACATCTGGCAATTCTTCTACTTTGGAATGTGCATTCCACAGAGGGCTGAGTTTGTGGCTTCTCGGCAGTCTCGCCAGTGACTAATGTCCATGGTATAGGGAGTCTACATCCCGAATTTTCTGGGATTGTCCAGATTTTAAACTATGCCATTCCAGGGTTATTATAAATCATTGATTTATCCCAGAAGTTTCAATGTTTGGTAAATAGTTTCAAAATAATTCACACTAGTGGGCATTACAGTAAAGATGCACATGGATTTGAAAGATGAGATTGCTGCTGGCTGAAGAAATATTAATGATTCATTGAGACAACAGATTTGCCATGTGTCTGAAGCTGGCCAAATTCAGTCTGTCACTTCAAAATAATTTGAAATACATTCAAAAGCATTGCAGTTATTACAGAATTTTACTTTACTGTGAAAACGTATACAAAGGAAAGGAGAAAAAAAAATAGAACCTTAAAGAGATCTTGCAATAGGAAAATCCCTTTTAGAATAAATGGGACAACTCGAAAGTAATATTTTGTGGCTGATATATTATATTTCATCCATTTTAAGATGGACATTTACTTAGAATTTTACATCTCTGAAATTAGAATGTATCTTTTTTCAATTGATCATATTATATATTCTAATTGAAAGCATTCTTTTTTTTTTTTTTTTTTTTGAGGCGGAGTCTCGCTCTGTCGCCCGGACTGGAGTGCAGTGGCCAGATCTCAGCTCACTGCAAGCTCCGCCTCCCGGGTTTACGCCATTCTCCTGCCTCAGCCTCCCAAGTAGCTGGGACTACAGGCGCCCGCCACCTCACCCGGCTAGTTTTGTATTTTAGTAGAGACGGGGTTTCACCATGTTAGCCAGGATGGTCTCGATCTCCTGACCTCGTGATCCGCCCGTCTCGGCCTCCCAAAGTGGAAAGCATTCTTTATTTCCTAGTGATAAATAATAATTGGTGCACTTTACAATTAATGACATCTTAGATTCAATAATATACAGTAATAGTGTAGTAAATGTTGTTCAAAGTAGAAAATTTGATAATACTTCTTATATTAGACAAACACAAGCTGGCTCTCAGCCCTATAGCTTTCAGTGTCAAATTGGAGAAATTTATTATAAATATGTCTTTAAAAATACAGTTTTTAGCAAATCATATATAATTCTGTAAAACACAGTTTAGGCTCCAAGCATTTAGACTTCCCCTCTAATTTCCACCTTGCTGAGACCTACTATTTTATGAATACGAGTAATGAAAAAGTAATTATTTTCCAGAAGCTCGAGGTATTGGGCAAAATAGTATTACCTCACAATTATAATAGATTTGGTTTGCCATTAGTATATAAAAGTTGCCTCAAAAAATAAACAGGTGCAGCAAACCACCATGGCACATGTATACTTATGTAAAAAACGTGTATATTCTGTACATGTATCCTGGAACTTAAAGTAAAATAAAAAATAAATAAATAAAAAATTAAAAGTTGCTTCTATCATAGTAAGCCAAGTCATAATGGTAACACCAGAGAACTAGCATAAGAATAGACACACAGAACAACGGAAGAAAACTGATAATCCAAAGACAGATTCTTATGTTTCTGGTCATACTGATTTTCAACAAAGGTGCTAAGGTAATTAAATGGGGTAAAGAATTGTCTTTTTAACAAATGGTGCAGGACAACTGGATATCCACAAATACCAGGATGAATTTGGGCTCTAACTTCATGCCATATAAAAATATTACGTCAAAATAGATCATATACCTAAATGTAAGAACAAAATGGTAAAATTTTTAGAGGAATATCTTTATGATCTTGGGTTGGGAAAAGAGTTTTAAAATATAACACCAAAACCATGATCTATTAAAAAAAAAAAAAAACTGGTAAACTGGACTTCATCAAAATTAAAAATTCTTGTGCTTCAAATGACATCATTAAGAACATGGAAAAGACAATCCACAGACTGGGAGAAAACTTTGGCAAATCACATTCTGATAAGGTACTTGCAGCAGCATTTATAAGAACTTTTACAATTCAATAAGAAGAAGACAACTCGATTAAAAAATAGACAAAAGTTTTAAATAGCTCTTTCACCAAACATATACATATGGCAAACAACCAAATGATAAGAGACTCAACACATTTAGTCATTAGGGAAATGAAAATTAAAACCACAATGTGGTGGGATACCACCACATACCTAATAAAACAGTTTTTAGCAGTCCCTGAAAATACCAAGTGCTGTTGAGGATAAAGAACAACTGAACTTTCATACCTTTTGCTCGTATGGCCAATCTGAAAAACAGTTTAGCAGTTTCAAAACTAAAGTTACACATATGCTTACAGTTTGACCCAAATATCCCACTTCTAGCATATACTGAAAACTTATGTTTGAACAAAAGCTCTACATAAAGGTTTATAGAGGCTTTGTTCATAATCACCAAAAGCTGGAAATAAGCCAAAGCTCGTCAACTGATAAGTGAATAAATAAACTCTGGTGCATCCACACAGTGAAACACTACCCAGTAATAAAAAGGAACTGACACTCTGACATGCTACAGCATGGAAGAACCTCAAAAACACTGTGCTAAATAAAGAAAAAGCAGATGCGATAGGCTATATATTATATAATTCAATTTATATAAAATGCTTAGAAAATGCAAATTTATACATACAGAAAGTAGATTAGTGGTTGCCTGGGGCTGTGGGAAAGAGGGTAGGGTAACTGCAGACAGAAACAAAGGATGTGTTTTGGGTGATGGAAATGTTCTAAAACTGGATGGTGGAGATGGTTGAACAACTCTGTAAATTTATTAAAAACCATTGAATTGCTCACTTGTAATAAGTGAATTTTATGTTATGTAATTCATACTTCAACAAAGCTGCTTTTTAAAAAGTTTAACACTAAATTTAATGTGAAAATTATTGATCTTGACATCCTGCCAGGTTAATGGTTGTTTTGTGGGTTTTTTTCTATTATGAGCAATAGGATATCTGTAGATAAGATAATTGGTATGGTCATATTACATTATTAATAAAAACTTTGGAAATGAAAAACATATGCCTTCTAAGAATATTTTATGGAAATTACCAAATAACTGCCATATAAAATTAATGAGGATGGGTGTCAATGGCATAAGCTTGCAAAAATCACATGAATAGCACATTTGAAGTTCTTTCAGCTGATGTGGAAACTGATGTTATAAAAACATTGAAACATTTTATATTTACACATTCCTACTAGAGACACTGAAATCATTTATGACTTTTATCCAACTGCTTTGCAGACAAATTTGATTATTTTTGAATATGAGATTTCCAAGCTTAATGTGTATCCTTGAAGAATACCAATATTTCAACCTCTATAAGGTTAACTTTATCAATTAAAATGATAAATGGTTCTTAAGAAAATTTTCAGAAATCCTGAGATAATTTTCATTCTTGTTGTATTGGTTAGGGTAAGTCAAGTGTTGTAACAAACAACTCCCAAATCTCAATGGCTAAGAACAGTAAGAGTTTATTTCTTGCCTCATGTCATAGTTCAAGGAATGGAATTGCTGGGTCATATGGCAACTCTATTTTAACATTCTGAGGAGTTGCCAAACTGTTTTCAAAACTGGTTGCATCATTTTCTAATCTTGCCAGCAATGTATGAGGATGCCAAAATCTCCACACTCTTACCAACACTTGTTATTATCTTTTTTTTTCAGCCACCCATGTGGGTATGAAGTAGTATTTCATTGTGGTTTTGAAACACATTTCTCTTATGACTAATGATGTTGAGCATCTTTCATATGCTGATTACCTATTTTTTATCTTCTTTGGAAATAATTTCTATTCAAGTCCTTTGTTCATTTTGAATTCAGTTATTTTCTTTTATTATTGTCTCAGTCCATTAGTGCTGCTATAACAAAATACATAAGACTGGGTAATTTATAAACAATAGAAATTTACTTCTTACAGTTCTGGAGGCTATGAAGTCCAAGATCAAGGTGCCAGCAGATTTTCTGTCTGGTGAGGGCCCATTCCTCATAGATGGCACCATCTAGGTAGAAAGATACCATTAACATGGTAAAAAGGATGGAAAGGCATAAGGGGACAAACACTGTGTTCTCACATGGCAGAAGAGCAGAAGAAACAAATTTGCCTCCTCAAGCCCTTCTATAAGGCATTAATCCATTCATATGGGCAGAGCCCTCATGACCTGATCACTTTGTAAGGGCCCTATCTCTTCATATCACTGCAACAGGAATAAGTGTCAACATGAATTTAGGAAAGGGACACCCTCAAACCATAGCAATTGTTAAGTTATGAGACTTTACATCTCTGGATAAAAGTCTCTTATCAAGTCTCTTAATTTGTAAACATTTTCTTTCACTCTCTGGTTGTTTTAATTTTGATGAAATGCAATATTTATCTTTTTCTTTTGTCATTATTACTTTTAGAAACCATTACCTAATGCAAGGTCACAAAGATTTGCTTTTATGTCTTCTTATAAGAGTTTTATAGTTTCAGCTATTATATTTAAGTCTATGATACATTTTAAGTTTATTTCTACATATTGTATAAGGCAGGATTCCAACTTTGTTTGGTTGCATGTGGGTATATAGTTATCCCAGCATCATTTGTTGAAAAGACTTCTTTCTCCATTAAATTGTCTCAGAATCCTTGTCAAAAATCAATTGACCATGAGAGTAAGAGTTAATTTCCGGATTCCTACTTCAATTCCACTGATCTATTTATCTGTACTCGTGCCAGTACCACACTGTCTTGACTACCACAGGTTTTGAGTTTGGGAAGTGTGCATCCTCCAAGTTTGTTCTTTTACAACATTGTTTTGACTATTCTTCATTTTTACCACTAATTTTTATAACACAATTTTCAAAATTGAAGAGAGAATAGAAGGTAGGAAATAGAAAATGCTTGCATTGGAGGCCAAATGTGAGTACGTGTGCTGGTATAAGAATCTTGAAGACAGAAGTTTATTTTGCTTTACAAAGTAAAATTCTCTAAGAAATAGTTTTGGTAATAATTACCATGATATAAAATTTTATAAGGAAATTATATAAGAATAGTTTTAATGATGAAGACCTTAGGACATAAAACTTGCTGGTCTTCACCAATTATCTCTAATTTATTTGGATAGGAAAAGCCCTAAGTGGGATAATCTTGGAGGAAAATTATTTTCTTATTTTTACAAACCTTTATAAAATCGGACTTTTAAAAGACAAGGTGGAAATGTCTACAGATCAGAAGATTGGTGCCTGGACTATTGGCGTCCCTAAATTTATGTCTGTTAAGTCAGAAAATGTACATGCTTGTCCCTTCACTGCTGAGTAAGGGAGTTCGAGAAACCACTGGTGACCTTTGAAACAATGAAATATCACTTGGTTTTCCTAATGATTACTCAGAGGTGTGTGAAAGAGTGATTGCAAGCAACTGGGAACCAATAATAATGAGCAAGGCGGGAGGCTGCACTACCTGGTAGGAAGGATATAGATGGGCTTTAGAATCAGACTTCCATGAATTTTAAACGTGAATTTCTTCCTGGCTTTGTGATCTTTGGAAGGTTATTAAGCTTCAGTTTCATTATCTCTAGAAATTGGTAAATAGCTCTTGCAGCATTGCTCTGAAGATTAAGTGATTAAGTTAGGCAAGAGATGCAATATGAACATGCCTAGAAAAATACCTGCCACAGAGCAGGGCTTCAATCAATCCCAGCTGTTTTTTTCTCCAATACCTACAAGTGGACAAATGATGAAAAAGACTGAACAAATAATATGTTAATTGAATTATTATGATAAATTTGATATTTCTTCCCATTAAATCTCATTGTTTTTAATAGAGAATATTCATCGAGTAAGATGCAATAAACATAATATATTATCTTTCAGAATAATTTTCTACAAATAAACAAATCATTAAAAAAAAAGAAAACGTCTTTCATCAGCTCAATTGTCCTAATTCCTGGTTAGGAAAATCATGTTTCTTTAACTCTTCAGGACTCTGTGAATACCATGTATTCAACAAGCAAGCTTCAGGTTCTCACGGGCAAGTGGGACAACCAGAAAACAGAAAGTTAAATGTGTACAAAAGTACGCATCCTGGTCACCCATCTGAGGATAAGGATGTGGTCTCTGTGTTCACGGCCAAGCCCACAGTGGAAGGCCAAATGCCCCAATTTAAAATTATAGTCTATATTGCACAAGGGAATCGGGATTTTGCTCACTGTTTCCTTGACATTACAACAGTACCTGGCACACAGTAAGTGCTTAATAAGCAATTGTTGGATGAGTGCTTAACTGAGTGGACCACAGCAGGTATCATCCAGTACAGTAGTTTTCAAACATGTTTTCAGCTGTGGGATCTTTGTTCAAACAAATATTCAGTAGACACCCAATATGATACAGATGCAAGAGGAACTTATCTTGTCCAGGTAAGACAGATAGGCCTGCACCCCAGGGGTCCCTAGATTTTGCAGAGCATAGCTGGAAACCCCCAATCTTGTCAAACCCCTCATTTCAGATATGGGAAGAGTAAGGCCCAGAAATGAACAGGGCTTACCCAATGCTATGCAATGGGCCCCAAAATTTTACTTTTGCGGTTGGGAGTCCCTGTGCCAGTGGGGAGAAGAGCACATTCTACTGTTTGCATCACCAGGAGGGTGTGTAGACACCTGCAGGTCATCCAGGTGGCTTCAGTGTAGAGCCGGTATTGGTTGTTTATCCTATTTTTAGAAATGCAACTTGTTCTGTGGTGCAATAAAGAGCTTCAAGCTGCATCACTGAAGACTTTCTAATGGCAAGGCTCTGTATTTTGGCATAATCTTATGAATTCCCAACTCTCCACCCAGGAAATTGCTTCGCCATTTAGACATCCTAAAATTGTCTCCAAAAGAAAGTGAATATGGATTCTTTGGGGAACATTTGTGTCAGATGAGTGGATGAGAATTTAGGAGCTGACTTTGGGTCTGGATCTGATAACCCTAGCATCTTTCCAGATCAGACAGTTTAGAGCATCCATCCAAGAATATTAATTGGTGCTGAGTGTGGAAGGCAGACTCAACCTATGCTTTCTCTCTTGGACTTTCACGTTTGCTCAGGTCATGCCCTGTTTGCTCCTCCATCCTCTCACTTCTCCTTCTTAGATGCAGCAGAGGGTCTGCACCACTGAGGGTCTTGTACCCAGCCCCTTCTCCTCCTCCATCCAGTCAGCAGAGGGCTACCAGGCCCACGGGATGTGGCTCAGAAAGACCATCCCTTCTCCCTTTGCAGCCTCTGCTCTTACCTCCAACTTATTCTCCTCCCCCTTATTTTCCATTATACTGGAGACAGAGAAAAAGGGAATTAGATTCTCTCACAGATGGAAATCATAAAGTCAAAGAGCTGAGATAATGTGCAACTTAATGCTAGCCACCACAACATTTCTCAATTGCACAGTCCTGGATAAAATATGACTTCTTGATGGACATACAACATACAACAACAGCAATAACACTGTAAGTCAAGTTGTTTGAAGACGCCCACAAAGTACCTGGGAGAGGTCTACCAAGCTGGCAGATGCTCCAGGCAGTTTACGGGCTGTTCCTCCAGTCAACCTAAAGAGGGAGCTGTTTCCTTACAATGCCTGAGCGAGAGGCCCTGCCCTGCCAGCCTGGGGGCTTGGGGATCCCAGCAGCCACCTGCTTGTGCACCAGGCTGTCACTGAACAAATGCAAGTGGCACTTTTCTCATTTTTTAAAAAATTGTGTCTACTAAACTGACAAGAGTTCTAGTAGATCAAGTTCTGTTACCAATCAGGCTCAATATCTTTATCTGTAAGTGGCACAGGTCCAGCTAATCTCACTGGAGAGTTAAGAAGCCTGACTGCACTTGGCATGGATGGGTATCACGTAATAATTGTGTTTGCAGTAGAGAATAAAAGATCAGTTTTGAACTGATACCTCACCACGTAGCCTTGGCCAGGTTTCTAATCTCTCTCCACCCCTCAGGCTCTGCTTGTAATTTTGGGAAAAGAATAGCACTGAATTTACAGGATTGTTGTAAGGAATAGGTGAAAAATGTGTGTGATGGATTGGATGGGGCCAATACATAGTAAGTTCTTAATAAATGGTAGCTTTAAAAAATATAGCTATTGAATCAAAAATGTTTTCAGACCCTGTCTTATTATGCACAGGTGAGACGCATGCTCTACTTCCTGACTTGGTTCTCACACACAAAAAACGTAAAACAATATTCCAGAAGGGAAGAGTTGTGTTTCCAATCCAAATGGAAACATATTGCTTGGACATGCCTCTCCAGGGTGTTTCCTTGAAGGGAAGGCGCCCAAGCCATGTGAATGTTAAACAGGGAAGCTGACACTTCAGTTTACACATCTCAGAGGGAGTCACGTCAATGTGTTTTCTCTACAGCAATAATCCTTCCTCCAATCTGTAACCAATATTCATTTACTCATTCAATAAACAGCCATGAAGCAATAACTTAATATGTGCACTAGTATAGTCTGTAGAGATAGAAAGATGAATAGGCCCCAATCCCTGACCTTAAGGGTTTACAGTCTAGTTGAGGGAGACAGGAAGACAAATGAATAAATAGTCATGATACAGAGCTGGTAAGCACAGGGTGCTGTGAGCATACATAGAAGGGGCCCCTAACCTGGACTATAAAAAGGGGGTGGCCCAAGCCTTCTTAGAAGAGATAATGAGCTGAATTTTAACAGGGAATGTAAATTTGCCATTTGAAGGGGAAAGAAAGGATGTTTTAGGCACAAGTTCTCTGTTTCTCCTCTATAATGCAAGAGAGTTACATTAGATGATTTCTAAGATGGTTTTCTGGAGAGAGGGCAGTAGGAAGAAGGAGCTTCCCTGCAATAAATTCTGCCTGTGGAACTCCCATTCCATGCTCACACAGCCATGGGAGAACATAGTATGCTGGGGAGCTGCTAGGTTGTAAGAGCAGGATTTAAAACAAGCGATGAAGCTGGATGGTGACATGGTCATGGGTGTTCAGAAAAATCCATCTGTGTGGAGAAAGGATTGAAGGGGTGGAAGCAAATAAATAGGTGGGAAGAGCCAGGTGCTGTGGCTCACACCTGTAATCCCAGCACTTTGGGAGGCTGAGGCGGGTGGATCACGAGGTCAGGACTTCAAGACCATCCTGGCCAACATGGAGAACTCCCATCTCTACTAAAAATACAAAAATTACCTGGGCATGGTGGTGCACGCTTGTAGTCCCAGCTACTCGGGAGGCTGAGGCAGGAGAATTGCTTGAATCCAAGAGGCAGAGGTTGCAGTGAATCGAGATCACACCACTGCATTCCAGCCTGGTGACAGAGTGAGACTCCATCTCAGAAAAAAAAAAAAGAAAAAAGAAATGGGTGGGAAGGCAGTTGGTTGGGGAAAATCATGAGGATGTCAGGGCCAGAGGCAGCGGCAAAGGAGATGCCGAAGTGGGGGGTGGCTGACTACAAAGGCATATAGAAGGTAGAGTTGACAGGACTTGGTGACTTGATGGAGAATGATATAGAAAGTCAAGAAAAGTCAAAGCCCATGGGACCATCTCAGAGCCCCCTCACCTAGCATCTAATGAATGTGCCCTTTATGCATATGGATTATCTATGATCTTAATTTTTTCCAGAGTAAAACTTACAATCAGCTAGGGGAATCAAGACATGTTATCTTCATGTGTCCTCCATCTTTGTTTCTGGTTTATAGTGGTTCCGCTGTTGTTTCAGAAGGGAGGAAGGACTAGACCCTTGGAGTGACTGCTTGACAACTGAAGCCTTCAGAAGGGGAGAGCACCCGCCCCTGGAGTGGTGGCAGGCTTTTCCATTCATGACAGATGGGAGTGTAAAGCAACAAGATGTTTCCCCAGAAACCTTAAAAATGAACATACCCTTTTGCCCAGAATTTCTACTTTTTTTGGAATTTAGACTACAGAAAAAAATAATTAAAATGTACAAGAATGATCCTAAAGATTTATTTCAAGGATGCTCACTGCAAAGTTGTTTATAATTGTGAAAAGCTGGAAACAAACAAGACACACAGAAATAGCACCTGGCCTTAGAGGACCCAAGGCTGGGCCTGGTTCCCTAGCTGAGGAATCTCAATATAGGGTGTGGAACTGGGAAGGAGATGTCCCAAGAAACTAGCGAGGCTCTTAATGTCACGTAGTGACCAACATGTTCTTTTTGAATTGGGATGGGGCGGGGGGAGATGATTCAGCTGTACGTATCAAGAAGGAACTCTTTTCCCTTTCTCTTAGCTCCTAAACATTGCTAAGCTAAGTGGTCGCAGCTGGAATAAGTAAGCTCTGGCTGGAACCTCCCCCAAGGAATCTCTCCTCCCTGCTGTTCTTCCCTACCCCCAGAAAGCTTCGTTTCATGTCTAAAAGCTCAAAGATGTGCTGAGTAAATAGGAAATAGCAGTGGACTAGGGAATTATAAAACATCACTTCCTTTCTTTCTTGGACATTTATTTATTGAGTACCTACTATGTGCCACGCCGTATGCTAAGCTCCAGAGAGAGTGAAAAAATGCAACATAATCCCTACAAACGGCAGTTACTTTCTTACCTAATATCAATTCTCCGCTTCTTCCTAACAATCCAAATCCTGATTGTATTTGGAATTTCAATTCATTCAAGTCAACAAATATATCTCCCATTCTCTTTGCCACTAGGGGTATCTATCCAGTCTCGTTCTGACCAAGGAGAGAGAAGCAAGAATCACTAAGTGCAGCTTCCAGGAAAGCTCTGTAGAAGGAGCAGGCTTCGTTATGAATACCTTATTAACTTCCCTTTTTCCAGTCTGGAAGTTGGATGTGGAGAAAGAGCTGTCATTTTGTGACCACTGGGTGACAACCATGAAGAAAACAGCCACAAATTAAAGATAGCTGAGCAGAAATCTACATGGAAACAGGGGCCCTGTTGATTAATCATATTATAGAGTTATCACGGTAACCTTGGCTATCTAAAAAAAATTAGTTCCCCAATTTGTCTAAGATATTGATTAACTGGGCTTTTGGTTACTTGCAGCTGAACACAATCCTAACTGCCACTTGACTATCCATGGCCTAGGGGAGCAAACAGATTTCTAAGATATGATGCATTCCAGGTTGATAAGCAGTTACGTGAACAGAGCACAGAATGGACAGCTCTGCTTTGATGGAAGATAAACAACTGATCAAAAAGGGTTTCCAGAAGGAAGGGATGCTTGAGTTAGGTCTTGGAAGACGAGTCATTTACCAGCCACGAAGGAGTAGAAATGGTATCCAGATTGACAGGACATACATGCAAAGACAAGAGAAGTGAAATAACGTGGCACACTCAATAATGTCGTTGAAATGACTTCATCTGACTGAGAAGTGGATGCTTGTGGGATGAGGTGGGGGATGACATAGAAGAGGGTAGGAGCCAGGTCATAAAAAGACTTGTGGGATCTTGGACAAGTCACCAAGCTGGTTCATCTCCAGTTTCCTCAGCTATAAAGAGAGGGGGTTCATCGGGAGGAGGGTGTGGCTGTGACCAGGGGGCTGCTCTGCAACCATCCCTTGTGGAACACTGGTTGGAGGCTCTGGCTCCTTTGCAAGACCTGGAAGTTTCCACAGGAAGTGCTGTTCTGCCTGGCCCGCCTCCCTTGGTTTCACGCTGCATGGTATAGTCCAAGGACTGTGCTGGCATTTCAGTTTGAACACTAAGCGGTGACTCAGAACCAACAGAAGTGTGGACAACTGTTTACTAAGAAGGCAGCCTTTGGTGTGACAAATTAGAGTGGGCTGCTGGATTGTGCAGTATTCTTGAGCTACGCAGCTTGGAAATAGCACATACCATTGCGCTGGGCAGTTGATTCATTTCTTGTCCCGTCTTGCCAGGCAGGGCATCACATGCCGACCCAGTCGGACCCACCAAGGAAAGTGTTGTTTTTTTCTTTTTCTTTTTTTTTCTGGATGATGCCTTAAGTACTCTGGGATATTGCACCAGCATCCCTTGTTTGTTTTTTAAAAATAACTCTATTATCCAGGAATATGACACTTTCTATTATTCATATGTTTAGTTTCCTTAACCTCTTGGAGCCAAAAGATTGCAGTCTATAGAGAGGACCATAAAGTTTTAGAGTCATGAATTAGCTTCTAGGTTATCAAGCAATGTCAGTACTTTAATTCACAGAATATTAAAAACCAACAGATATATATGGATATGCTAGGTATAAGGACGTGTGATACTATAGGAGACACAGGTAACGAGGAGGTGATTCCTGGCCTTAAGTTTAGACTAACCTTTAGAGCATAGTTTAAGCTTACACACTAGATTGCGAGGCCAGGAAGCCACATTGCAGACAGATCAGGATTTGAACCCTGGCTCTAGGGATGACAATGGTTGCAACTTGGACTCATTCTCTTAATCTTTTCCAGTTTCTCTTTACTCATCCACAAAACAGGGATAATAGTACCTGCCTTCCCATGGCAGATATGAGAATTAGAGATCATGTGAGTAACAGCTACAGTGTACAGTGGAGAGTAGTTAATTGCTCAGCAAATGATGGTTATTCCTATCATCATTAAGTTAGAAAGCTAAATAATTTGAAGCCATTATAAAAGAGATGTTGAATGACAGTGCAAAATGCCTGCTGAATTCATCGTTTGAATGAAGTATCAGGGACTTTCTTACTGATACATCTTTCCTGTGGTTCTCACTAGAAACCTGGGAAAAATAACTCCATTTGTAGATGAGAAAACTGAGGATGGAGAGAATTGAAGTGGAAACATTTAATTTGAACATTTGGAAACATTCAGTAAGAGGTGCAGCCAGGATTTGATCCTATGAGCTTTCTGCACTGCAACAGCTTCTTGCTGGGAGACCTAGGGCTTCAATTCAGAAAAGGGAGAATCACGAAGCTGAGGTGGGCTGGGAAGCTTCAGAGGAGGTAACGGCAGTACATCTGAACCCATCATTTGCTCCACCAATAATTAATACCTACTATTTGCGAAGAATTGTTCTGAGCAAGACTGACAAGATCCCTGTCTTTGCGGGGCTTGTGCAAAGAGGAGTATTTGAAGGGCTAAGTGGAGAGGAAAAAGGAAAGGACATTTTAGTTGTGGAGCATGTATCTAGAATCACTTCCTTAAAGGAATCCGGCTCGACCTCAGGCACCTACAAAGCCACCTCCTTTCTGCCTCCAGTATTGCCTTCTTTCTTTCCTTCTTTCCTTCCTTGCTTCCTTCCTTCCTTCCTCACTTTGTTGCCCAAGCTAGAGGGCAGTGGTGTGATCTCGGCTCACTGCAACCTCTGCCTCCCGGGTTCAAGTGATTCTCCTGCCTCAGCCTCCCGGTAGCTGGGATTACAGGCCTATGCCACCATGCCCAGCTATTTTTTGTATTTTTAGTAGAGAGATGATTTTGTCATGTTGGCCAGGGTGGTCTCAAACTCCTGACCTCAGGTGATCTGCCCACCTGGGCCTCCCAAAGTGCTGGGATTACAGACATGAGCCACTGTGCCCGGCCAGCCTCCAGTATTTTTTTGCACCACTTCTTGTGCAGTTCCACCACTCCTTACTTTGCTCATTCTGATTTCCTGGCTCCCCCATAATATCCTCTTCCCCCTTGGCCAATCAGTCCTGCTCTGCCATGCCTATCTAGGCCATACTCTTCTAAGGACCGCATCTGTGAGAGGCCCTGAGATGGCATGCTTTATAAAACCCTTGTGGGAATTACCCCCAGCTGAGCTGCTCTCTATCCACCCATCTCTTTACAGGAGAAGAGCAATTAGATGTCAAAAATGCCAGAAGGATTGATTGACAATGACAGAACCCACATGTTGGAGTGAGAATTATCTAGATTTGTCTGCTGATTCACACACACACACACACACACACACACACACACACACACACACATCAATTGCCAATGTGTAATATATTATATATATTAGATAAACCTTGATTTCCTCCATGAGAATGGAAGCTCCAGGAGCTGTGATTGTTATCTGGTTTGCTCACCAGAAGAGGATCCTGGCACAAAGTAGGCCTCAAGTATGTGCTGAATAAATGAGTCTTTGCAGGGCATGAGGAAGCCCCTAGTAGCAAGAGAGCTGCTGGGGCTGAGACACACGTTGATGAGCCTGCTGCTGGGGTGGAAGGGAGCCTCCTGGGCTGGGTGCCAGTGGGTGCCCCAGTTCCAGAAGGTAATAGGAAACCACTCTTCAGATAAGAGAAGGAGAATGTGGATGTCAGAGGAAGAAAACATCCAGGAGAGAGGAAGGAAGAAAGGAGAAGGTGAGAGTTGGGCTGAGGTCTGTTTGGGGAAGAATCACAGGAAAAGAAGGCCCTACTGAAAGCACTCAGAAAAGGGCTTGGAGGAGAAGAAACGTGTTCAACACACTTTACCCGGTTTCATGTATTGTATGATAAGAACTTCCTCACTCAGCTTCCCTGTAGGACTATCAATAACCACCCCCCACCCCCACCACTCCCACCCCGCAACATACATAGTATTTCTTAATACTTTTGTGCAGACAGAGTTTGAACTGGTGGAGAGCAGAGAAGAGCTTAGACAGGAGGGCGGTGACAGCTGATGGCTTGTGGGTTCTGACACAAACTCATGGGTGCTCCTCTGTGGCCTGCCAGTGACCACCAGGCAGTGTTATGAACAGACATTGCCACGGCCCAGCGTGGCTGTCCCTGCAGACTCGTTCCTGTGTCCCACAGTGCTATGCCTGGTGCTGTTGGACTCGCATGGGTGTTGTCCTTGTTTTAGGATACTCCTTCCTATTTGAAGTCATTAGACTCAGTCTCTGCTAGTGTGCTTGCTCTCAGGTGCCACGTGCTTATCAGTAGGATTTGAGGCTTAAATGATTCTTCAAATATGTTCCAAAAGACACTGACTGCTAGTCTATTACTTAACCCAGAAATGACTTCTCTCTCTAAGATGAACGCCCCATGGGTTCTTGCTAATTCTACTGTCTCCACCCTGCAATGATTGGAAAGCTAGAGCTTCTCCTTTTGGCAGATGGAGTCACTTCCTGATTAGGGTCCATTTGGAACTGAGATCCTCATCTTATAGCACCATAACTCTTCCTGCTTGAAGCCCTGAAATATCTGTTTTTGCAGCAAAGTCGTACGAGAGTTTTCTTAACCATTCTAGTCCCAGTAACAAGGAGGGCCTTCAGAACCTGCTTCAAACAATACCTGAAGATCCATCAGTGTGCCCTGGGGACATTTCTGTGTACCCTGGGACAGAACACCACGTGGTTACTGAATGGACTAGTTCATGTTATAAACTGAAGTTTGATTAAAAGAAAAGCAAACCTTAAATTAATAGGCAATCTGAACTAGAAGTTCAATTATTCTTATCCCCCCATGAGCAGCACTGCTTTCATTCGTTCCTGTGAGCCTGGGGCATCATCGTCTGAGATGCTGTTGTGTATGTTTCCCAGACTGCGAGTCTCTGGATCTAGACTCCAAACCGGTGGTGCCTGGCTGCCACACGGAGCCTTCTCAGAATCCAGGCTCCAGACTCTTCTGCACGATATAAGCCTGCAGTAAGGAGAACAAAACCCCAGGGAAGCCACTCCGCTTTCCCAGTGTGGCTAAAAAAAATTCCATGCTGGAAAAAATGGGGTGTCACCCACAGACAGACAACGGATGAGATCTCTGAGTGTATCCTTCCTGTGTTCAAACTTGCAAAAGCTTTTTTTTCTTCCTTCTGGGAGTTATTTAAATGCATTTATTTTCCAAGTCGGCAGGGTCCAGCTGCCTCTTTTATTGAGCTAGACTATTGCATTGTCAGGGCAAAGGGTGAGCTTTTGCCTTGCAGAGTCTTAGTCATGTGCTGGCAGCTGGTGGAGATGCTTCGCACGCATGGGGAGTTCAGAGCATCAACTCAGGGCGAATTCAGGCAGTGCATTAATCTTCATTCCTGAGCTCCTGGAGTTTCCTGGACTTGCAGCCTCTGCAAAGCCCAAGGTGCACTGTCCATTCCCGCTGGTGGCCTTCAGTTGAAGTTCATCTAACCCCAGTGAGTCGTGTGTGTAAGGGACATTTTCAAAACCCACCTAAGCTCACTTAACTGCTAAGGAAACCAGGCCACTCCTTAGGCTGGTCTCTGAAGGGGGCTCCTTTCTTCTGCCTGAAGATATCAATCAGATCATCCTTTCTCTTCTACTGGAAAACATCTCTTAGTTTTGGGTGCCTAGGTCTATATTTTTTCCTCCCTCCCCTTAATTTAGGCCCCATTTCCCATTTCTGAGAACTTGAAAACCACGGTTCACTGTAACAATGCCAAATCATTACAAGATAACCACAATCTCGGGTAGACAGTTCTTCTAAAGTACTCAGGAACTCTTGAATAATAATAATATATTACATAATAATAATATGCACGGAGCACATATCATGCATCAGGTATGAATATGTTATTTGATTTATCTCATTTAATTCTCACAAGTCACATAAGTTTAGTTGTTGCCTGATACTAAGAAAAGTTAAATAGCTTGATCACCGTCACATGGCTAGTAACTGATGGAGTTGGGGCTCTGATATCTGAGTTCTCTGATTTTAACCCCTGAGTCCTTGCTCCCATTTCTGGGAGAAGGTCTGCTTCCACTATACAATCTGTTTTACAGTTAACACAACTCAAGGCAAATGACCTGCCTAATAGATGAAGTCAAAACTAGAGCCCAAGGCAGTGGTTCTAAACCATAGTTACTCATTAAAATCAGCTGGAGAGTTAAGAACAAAACAAAAACAATGCCGTGGCTTCATCCTTAACAATTCTGATTTAACTGATCTGGGGAGAAGCCCATCATTCATAGTTTTAGAAAGCTGCTCAGGGGATTCTAACCTGCAGCCTGGTTTGAGAATCTCTGACACATTACCAACTCCCAGACTAAAGCTTAACCAACCAATGCTCCACTTCATCCCATGTTCCAGCCAGTTCAGCTGGGACATGCTCACAGGCAGGCAGTTAGGTTGCCCTACCATGCCCCAGTGAGAGCTGAGAAAGTCTGCCCACCTGTAAAATAGGGAAAATGAGATCTCACAGGACCACCGGTTACATGTAGGGATGTACAATGCTTATCTTAACACAGAGTAAGTGCTCAGCAAATGGTAGTCATGGTGAAAACAGTTGTCATTGTTGTAGGGGCAGAAGTTTTCTGTATCTCATTCAGGTCTCACAGCCCAAGGGCAGAACTTCATCAACTATGAGTGCTTAGATCAAGTGCCATTACTGTGATCAAACACCAAGTCCTCCAAGTCAGTCCTGGACACACACAAACACACACACACTAGCATCTTCACACCTGTGTATGCATCCAGGAAGTGGCCCCTTCAGCAACATTCTGTGTGAAAAGCCGTGACGACAAATGAATGAGGTATCCTAGGGTTATCGGTGAAAATCATCATAGTTTGCACTGTCAGCCTGAGTGTGCAGAGGTCCACAGCAGGACTGCCTCGCACAGGGAGAAGACACAGAGAGGAATCTCTTACTACTTGCTTGCCCAATCATTTCCGCTTAACACACAGTGAAAGCAGAACTTCGTGACACGCTTGCTCTGTCTGGGCAAAGGTTCTGCTTTTTCAGGAAGATCTTGGAAAAGAAAAAAATAATAATAACAAAAAGTACCCCCAAAACTTGGCCATGAGTGGGGAAGAGCTTCTCAATATTTCATTTATTCCACTAGCATCTGTAGTCAGTTTCTTCATCCTCGTACCATGTATCCACGTGCCTGGCACTGTGCTGGGGACTGAGACCTGAGTACGAGTTAGAGATGTCACCGCCCTGAAGCAAAAACAGAGGTCAATAATCTTGAGGATAAAATAGAGGTATACAGGCAACCCAGTACTAGCAGTTAAGACCCTTTTTCTGGGACACATGAAAAGGCTCCCCATTCTGTCAGTCAGCACCCCATTCCAGGAACCTCATGGTAATGTTGATGTTCAACCAGTATGCACCAGTAGAGCCATAGTGGTTCTCAAACTATCAAAATGCTTCTAAGTAGGTTGCCTTGCTCTGACCACGCCACACTACTACCCCCAAAATGCAACACTTAAAGGGTTAACCTGTGACGCTCAGGGGTCTCCAGCACAATGCTTTGATACCACCCCAGCTTTCTGATTGGTCAGTGCCTGTGCTGAGGTTGTTGTTAAGTATTCTGAACCTTACTCCTGCCTCTTGGTAAGGGGCAGCTCTAGAGTTCCTCTCCAGGTATTAGGGGCTGTAATTAATTTTCAAGGTAGAGATGGGAGACTGCATACGTACAGCGAGTTCATGGACTTACTTAGATCGTCTATTTGTTATAGCTTAAGGGAACTGATGGCTATTTTAGAGAGCTAAAATCATTACCTCCACAAACCACTTCTTGGCAATGCTTCCACTTTAAATAGAAAAATTTAGGATGCCTATATTTCCTGAAAGACCTCCTCATGAAGAAAAAAATATCCCAATATCTGGAAATACAAACAAATGCATTAAGGTAACACTTGCCATTCAGGGTTACATTGTGTGTGAACCTTTTCCTCATTGGCAAACTTATCAGGAAAGCATTCATTGATGAAATATGATGCAGCCCCTGCACGTCAGAAAGTAGTTCTGATGATTGCCCCAAAAGGTAGGATGTTGAACCAGGAAGAACCCTGGACAGCTAGCATTGCCCATGGGGGTGCCCAAGGAATGACTGTCTGGTGATGAGCAGGCTCTTCCCCTGTTCTGTCCTGCATCATTCACTCCAACTGTGCCTCCAGGCTTCCGGCTAGATTTGACTAATGGGAGGAACTGGGAGGTGATGGGAGGATGGAAGTAAAGGAACAGCCAGGGTATTTCTCCTCCTTCCTGCCTGCCTCAGGCGGCATGCCAGGCATCAGTCCATAACTTCTGTGGGACCGGCTCCCGCAGGAGACACCAGTGGGCTTCCAGAATCCAGAGAGCGGCCCCTAGACTCCCGCCATCCTGCCTCTCCTGTTCGCTCCAGCCAGGAGTCCTGTGGTTCCTGCTGTTGGTAAGGTTGGGTTGCTTCCCCGGCCCCTGTTGGCTTTTCTGCATCTCCATGAGCTGTGCATCCAGTTCCCTGCATTAAATCCCCTCTGTTTGAAACACTCAGTGTGGTTTCCATTTTCCCAGTCAGACACTGACTATCCACTAGCTAACTCTGTGCTGTTTAGATGCTCCCCCCTCGCTAGGCCTCAATTTTTTGGTCTGTAAATGAGACTGGAAGAAGTACCTACCAGGCTATATTTCAGCGTCATGGTATTAGCGGTGTGGGAATCTGCCTATGCAGAGACATGAAAGTCAACCTCTGAGGAGAAAAATGACCTTCCCGCTTCAGGATGCTCCAGTAGGCAAGGGCCTCCTTTTGTTTATCCCAAAGTCATTTTCATTTTGAACTTCAGCATCAAATCCTTTTTTTGAAGGGGGGGGGGGAATAGGCAGGGTATAGGTAATAAAGAATAGTTTTCAATAATGCTATTTTAAAAGCAATAGATTCCTTGTTTCTTTCTTACCCATTTCATAATTTGGCACTTCCTTATCTTTTCCTTAGCTATGTGCTACAGGTTCAAATGGTTCTCTCTAAATAGTCTGGCATTTGGTGATGAGGAATACTTGTGGTTGTATTACCTACTTATTTTGCTTTTATTTATTTGTTTGTTTTAGATTTTGGCCATATAAACCACCATCTTTCGGGGTTGAGAGATTCTCACTGTCTAGTTTCTCTGCAAGCCCCCACCTGTGCCCTGGATCATTTTCGCCACCTTCCTCTGGATTCTTGGAAATCCCTGGACGTCTTCCATGGCTACTGTAGGTGAACACTCAAGTGATGTGCATGGTCACGTGGTTTGAGTAAAGAGCTGTTTTGTTGGTTTCCTATTTTCTTCTCTAATCACTGTTTTGTACACAACCCCTTATCTCCCCACCTGACCCCATTTTCCAGGCATAGGTTCCACAGGGCTACAATCTGGCATGGAAGAGTCCCTGTGGTCCTCGCTGGGCCCCTCTTGTACAGTCCTGGTGGCAAGGCCCATGGGCTTCCTCAGCTGCCTCCTGAGCTTATCGGGAGACAAGACCTAAGCAACTAGAGAGCTGGTAACACATGTTGTTCATAGCTGTATCCCTATCAGGAGTGATTCAGCAGGCAGTGATGGATCAGCTTCCTAGAACTGGACTCTGAGAGAGAGAACAGAGATGGCAGCAGATGTGGCCTCATAGAAGCCCCCCAGCAGTGGAGCAGGGGCAGATTTTAGAATTAGATGTGGTTCCAACCACTAGTTCCACTGCATGCTCACTGTGCAAGCTCCTGTCATGATACTGACTGACAATATTGATTAAGCTCCAACTATGTGACATGTACTACGCAAAGTTTTCCTGGATGCATTTTCTTATTTAATTCATAAAGCCATATGGATTTACCAATGAGGAAACAGGCTGATATCAATTAAGCAACTTGACCACTACTATGTAACTAGAAAGTGATCTGCTTTTACAGTCTATGCCACTTTGAGAGTTAACTAAATTTTCCAGTCATCAGTGACCTTGTCTTTCACATCACAAAATTTGTTCCTATCTTATAGTATTAGTTCTCCCTCCCCACTCTCTCTCCTTTCCATTTAACATTTGCTGAGCTCATTTTATCTATGCACCCAGTTACGTCTGGATAACAATAGGATTCATTAGTCAGTTTTATATATATATATATGTGTGTGTGTGTGTGTGTGTGTGTGTGTGTGTGTGTGTATAATTTCAAATAATTCAATAAGTATGCAAAATTTACTCATGGAATGGAAGGTATTTTAGGAATCTGTCTTAGGTGGCACATGAGCCTGGATTCAAATGAGTCCTCAAAATGCACATAAAGAATTCATAACTGGCCGGGCACAGTGGCTCATGCCTATAATCCCAGCACTTTGGGCCCCCAAGCAGGAAAATCACTTGAGGTCAGGAGTTTGAGACCAGCCTGGTCAACATAGCAAAACCTTGTCTCTACAAAATAAATACAAATATTAGCCAGGTGTGGTGACACATGCCTGTAGTCCTAACTATTCGAGAGGCTAAGGCAGGAAAATCACTTGAGCCCAGAAGTTCGAGGCTGCAGTGAGCCATGATCGCACCACTGTGCTCCAGCCTGGTCAACACAATTAGACAAGTCTCTCTAAAAAGAAGCATCGAAATACAATAAAATAAAAAGAATTCATAACACTGTAAAACCATGGAGGCATATTGCCCCCATTTGCCCATGTGGTGCATGGAAGCAGCCAGCCGCAGAAAGGGGTCCCAGCATGAGCCGAGAGCAACTCTCAGGGCACAAGTGGAGCTACATCTCTTCTGTCTTTTTCTACCCAAAGCTCTGATGGAGAACTGTCTCAGAGCAGGCCCCAAGGCAGTGGACTGGCACTTGGAAGTTATTTGGAGGCTGGGGGAGCCAGGCAAGACAGCAGGTCCCATTCCATTTGAGAATTTAATACTCAAGGTCCCAACAACTCAGGAGCAGGCTGAAGGACATTTGAGCGAGCGTGGGGTGGGAAGATACAGAGTGCAGGTAGCCGTATTTGCAGAGCCACATATTAGACTCACTTTCTCCTGAAGACAGGAGTATCTCAGCATGAATGAGGTCTTCTCAGCTCCTGGTTGCCTACGAAGAGGAGCCCTGTAGAGATGTCAAGCCAAACTTAGCTTCTTTGTGGGGAAAAAGTCATCGAAGGAAAAAATGAGAGTACCTGAATGAGAGAACTTGAAACAGCAGTTTACATGGTGTGAATAGATGCCTGGGTACTGGAAATGAGTCCGATAGTGACAGGGATGAAAGCAAGGGGCCAGTACAAACATTCCTGAACTCAATGCCCTGGGTTTCGCTGCCTTTCCAGTGCTCTTCCCACTGCTCTGAGGGAGAATGAGGGAATACCCAGGGGCTTTTAGGATGGCTGTGTCCCGGCTGGAGATTATACATCTGGATCTACAGTCACCTTCCTCCAGAGCCCCATGTCAGAGGAAAGCATATTAAATATTAAAAGTTCTTCTCCCCTGATCTCTGGAGGTATAGGGCCTCAAAGGAAAAGAACAATCACAGCTTTAGAAACAACCAATTACATACTAATCTGTGGTCATTTTACATTCAATTTACAGTGTACGCTATTACTGTTGGCTTCCTTGTGCATTGTGTTGACATTATCTGTGACTTTGTTTGCTTTACACACAGCTCACTGCAGATAGGAACTGGAGGGAGAAGGCTTTTTAAAAAAATAAAATAAAACCTTAATGGGCCTCCAGAGACAGTGGAAGCCAGGGAAAGACAGCATTTCAGGCATGCCATAATAATGTTTAGACTACTATTTTCCACCAGTCTGCAAAGTAAAAAGCTATCTTTCCCCAAGAGAGAATGGGGAGCCACGGAGAGTGGAGAGGAGACAAACTGAGAGATAACAGAACAGAGAGAAAATGAAGAGAAGCGTTATTCAGGGAAATAGCCCTAGAAGAGCAAATGTGCCTGTGTTCAAACGAACGCCACCAAATGCCCCCTTCTCTAGGGAGACTTTCTGGATTCTCTGGGGTCACTGCTCCCTTCTGTGAAGACCTATACCCCCCTCTATATGTCTGCAGTGTCTATTGCATTAAAATTTATTAGTTTCAACATCTGTCTTTGCCTTTATATTCTGAATTTCCCAAGAATAGAAAAACATATCTTCCCTATGTTAGTACTGCCAGTGCCTACCACTATTCCTGATACAAGATAGGGCTTGTGCATTGATTGATGACTGTGCTATTATTGTACGTAGGACCCTCTCTGGGTGAATAACCCTGAGCCAGTTCTGTAACCTGTTCATGTGCAGCAAGATGGGACAGCTGTCCTAGGCAAGTGAACAATCTCACCCAGTTAGACTTTTATTTTCTCTGAAGTGCTTATCTTTGTGATTTTAACTCCTGTATTAACACATGTTAAAACTGTCCTATATCAGATTTACATTTTAAGGATCAGTGAAAAGGTATCAGAAAGTGTACTCAAAGCATGAGGATTGTTTGTATCCTAATACTGAATGAAGCACAGAAGCAAACCACCACGTTGCATCTGGAGGAGCATCATGTGTGCACACTCACACCTGCTGAAAACTCCCAAAATGAAAATGGTTGATGAGTTAGGATGGTGAGATTGCAATTGTAGTTTCTTTTCACAGAAAAATTGCTTTTTAATGCTGTGTTTATACAAAGATAAATGAATAAATATACAAACAAATAGGAAATAGATACATTGGGAGGGAGGGGGAAAGAAAAACCATGCTTTAATGTCCAAATTTGTTACCAAAAGAGCAAGTGGTGCTTTTTTATAGTTGCACAGAAAAAAGCAGATTTTTAGAACAGCACAGCAACCGGGTATGAGAATACTGAAGAGGAAAAGTATGAAATTTGTGCTATCCCTCCCTTTGGAGTTGTAAACTAGAGTTTGTTCTCGCCCCCCCTTTTTTTTTTTTTGAGAAGGAGTCTCGCTCTGCCGCCCAGGCTGGAGTGCAGTGGCCGGATCTCAGCTCACTGCAAGCTCCCCTCCCGGGTTCACGCCATTCTCCTGCCTCAGCCTCCAGAGTAGCTGGGCTACAGGCGCCCGCCACCTCGCCCGGCTAGTTTTTTGTATTTTTTTAGTAGAGACGGGGTTTCACCGTATTAGCCAGGATGGTCTCGATCTCCTGACCTCGTGATCCGCCCGTCTTGGCCTCCCAAAGTGCTGGGATTACAGGCTTGAGCCACCGCGCCCGGCCTGTTCTTGCCCTTTTAGCAAGCCGACTGTGCCCTGGCCAACTCAGTATCAGGGAAATGGCAAGAATTTTTGTAAAATCCATTTCTGGTTGATGATATGCCCCTTAGTCACAGTCACCCCATCCCCCTCTCTTTCTTTCTCTCTCTCTCCCTCTCTCCCCATCCAGAAACAGCAAAATATGTTGTGTCCTACGTGGCCCCTGGGAACCTAGGCAGGGCAACAGTTTAATACGGGTTAGCCTGGTTCAGGGTGTGAATCTTGTTGAAGATCAAATGAACTCCATGAAACTCCTGTGGTTGCTAAGAGACTTGATATCTTTAAATGTCAATTACCATTCCCCTCAAAATAGCTCAAAAATCATCCAGTGTTTGAGCTTTAAAAGTCCCATGATACGCCAGATTTAAAAGACATGGACTAAAATCCTGTCTTCATGATCTGCTGGTTTTGAAAAGACATGAATTAAAATTCTGACTTGATCATTTTCTAGCTGGGTGACCTTGGCTAAATTACCTCTCTCTGAGCCTCATTCTTCCTTCTCTGTTAAAAGGGGGTGGTGATAGGGAGCAATTTTTAAACTGCAAAACACTCTAACTGTATGAGTTTGAACTATTTAATTCACATCTGATATGAGAACATATGTGAGAGAGATTGAAAACAGAAAAGACATCAGAATATGAATTATTATCACAGGTGTTCCCACCCCCTTTGCATATATATTAAATTTACTATGTGTGAGGCAGATACTGAAATCTATGGGAGGTGAACAAGAGGTGATCTGACATCTTAGAATAATACTTAGGTTTTAAAAGGAAATGTGGGAATTATTTCTCAGTAATTCTTCACTTTACAAAATAATTAACCATGGTTTATTATTGTTATTATTGTGTATTATTATACTTAATATTATTAAAGACCCAGCTGTCCTAGTTTGTTTTAAATGAAATTTAATTCACAAAATGTTGTTTTGAGTCTAATTTGTAAAGGCACAGTTATTTTAGCAAACCAGGGAGCTAAGTTTTCCAGTGTACACTGGCGAACAAGGCTTTAAAGTCCAGAAGAGAGAGAATTGCAATGAGTCGCTCTATGGCCTGTAAGTGGGTGGTTCTACAGTGTAAACGTAACACTGACAGTGGGGCTCAATCGTGTGTGTGTAACTCCACACGCTGGGCAAATGGATGAATCATTTCATTTGGTCCTTTCCTCATGGAGCTCTCCCTGGATTGGTCCTCTGGGCTGTGTCCCTCACATATGTATTAGGGACCCTCTGAGGGCCTCCCAGCCTCTGCTCCTGGGGCCTCTGTCTTGGTTCCAGTGGGGTGCAGTAATGACACACTCTTTATACCTGAGTGAATCCTTGTCGTATTCCTCCTGCTCTTCCTGTCTGTGCTGTCCTTACTTCGAATAACTAAACAGCAGCTGCCTGGACTTTGGGATTAGACAACCACAGCTCAGATCCTGTCAGTGGCTAATTATTCATCCAGGGATGCTGGACACGGTTACTTCAACTCTCTGAGGCTTGATTTTCCTTATCATTAAGTGGGTATAATAGTATCTATTACATAATTTTTTATATTAAAAAGTTAGACCATTTAACATGGTGCCTAAGAGGTAGCAAGCTCTTGGTAAGTTATAAGCACTATTGCTGCTGCTGCTATTATTATTATTATTACTATGTACGGGATCAGCTTAAAAGAACTGTGGATTAAGTAAATACCAGTCTGGTCCTGGTGCAATGACTGTACTACAGGGCTTCGTGGCTAGAGGTTTTACATATGTCCACATACACATATGTACAATGCTTTCAAGGGCACGTGGAAATCATCTATACTTACATAGAAAAACTAAAGCTGGCCAGGTGCAGTGGCTCATGCCTGTAATCCCAGCACTTTGGGAGGCCAAGGGGGGTGGATCACCTGCAGTCAGGAGTTCAAGACCAGCCTGACCAACATGGTGAAAACCCATCTCTACTACAAATACAAAAATTAGCCGGGTGTGGTGGCGCACACCTGCAATCCCAGCTACTCAGGAGGCTGAGGCAGGAGAGCTGTTTGATCCTGGGAGGCAGAGGTTGCAGTGAGCCGAGATCATGCCACTGCACTCTTCCTGGGTGACAGAGAGAGACTCTGTTAAAAAAAGGAAAACAAAAAAAGCCTAAAGTTGTGTAATTAAATAGTAATATTTTTTTGATTTTGGAATGTCCTGTGTAATTTTTTTTGTGGTAGATTTACCTTCAAACTTCACTTGGATTAATATGAAAGCAAAATGAGATATGTATTTCCTAAATATGCATCAACAAACCAATGGAAAGAAAGTGTCTCCCAGGTAATTGAGAGACAGAGTGAAAAATGAAGTTGCATGTAATTTACATGCTTAGACTCAGTCCATATTTGGAGAATCAAAGGCAGCAAGGAGGAGGAAGAATATTGAGGAACCACCAGTAATGCCTAAAAACAAATAAACAAACAAAAAAGAATTTGAGTAAGAGATCAGGAGTTTTCCTGTGGTTACGGAGAGTGCCAAGAATGTTTGCCTGGAGAAGAGAAGACTTGGAAAGCCATGGTATCATTCTTCTAAAGTTTGAAGAGCCCTTGTGTAGAGGAAGAAGTTGACTCTCTTTTTTTTTTTATCAAGGGATAAACAGGACCAATAAATGAAAGCAAGAGAGAGAACAAGTTGGGCTCAACAGGAGGAAAGTCTTCTTTCACTTGAGCGGCTCCCAAAATGGAATGGACTGACTGCCAAGTCCCTAGTTCTTGAAGGGTTCCAGCAGTAGCTGGGAGCCCATGTTTTAGGACTATTGTAAATGGTACTGGGGGCAGGGAGAAATTATTTGCAATGCCTCTCTGATTCTCTTTAAGATTTAAGCATTTTTTACCAAGCTATAGAATTTCTATGCTTATTTTCCTGAACATTAAACTAGACACAATGTCATTTACTACTCCCATCACATGAACTACTCCTTATTAAAATATTAAAGAAATGAAATTTGCACCCATGCTACATAAATAAATAATAAATAAAACCTATCAATATTGAAGTTAAAGAAATATGGAGCAAACCTATTTGTTGTCAACTTTCTGAAATAACTAACATCAACTATGTAGGAGAAAAATCTCTAAAAATATCTTTCAATTCTTTACCTTTTTTTAAATAATATGGACCATCTCAAAGACAAGATAGAAGTACTTGTGAGTTAGATGGGCCAAATCCTTCAGAACTTCTAATTTATAATAATGCATTATTAAAAATGATACTATCAAAACTTCTATTTTGAGGATCTGCATGTCATATATGACCCTAACAGCCTCCTAAGAGATAGGTATTTTTAGTATTCCCATTTTACAGAAGAGAAAATTGAGGTTCAAATGGGTCAGGAAACTTGTTCAAGGCCACCCAGCTAAATGCAGAGCTGTCTGACTCCCCAGCCCCTGCTCTTTCCACTGTGTCATACTTCTTGGCCACTTCCTGTCTTGCTTGAACAAACATAGTTCAGGCGAAACGTACAAGCAATGATGACGTGCCACTGTCACACCTCCCAATTAAACCCTATAATTTCCGAGTCTGAACTGGAAATCCTTTGGCTCTGTGCTGTTGTCTGGCCTGCTCAGGAAAATGTTTATTTTGAGATGTGCACCTCTCAGAGTGGCTGGATATTTTTGATGGCCCATTCACACGTGGGCCACATTGAACTGAAGGTATAGAGCAGTGGTTTCATCCCACAACTGTGACAGCCCCGGCCCTGCCCTGCTCCCGACTTGGGGTCTGTTTCAATGAGGGTGTTAAGGCTATTAGTAGGTCCATGGAGACTATAAATAGAGCCCTGGGCTTCAGCCAGCTCAGTGTGTTTATGTTTTTGGGTTGCGCTGCAACTGTTGTTGGTAATTATAGACGCGTGGGTGTGCATGGGTGCTGATGAACAGTTCCTCCTCCTGGTTTCCTCTTTGCACAAGACCAACACTGGGGGCGTCTGAACTCACAATCCCATCATAAGGTCCCATATGTCCAGTCACTGCTGTATTTCCTGGCCAAACTGAAATGACTGGGGGGCTGAAAGATGTCAAGGTATTCCATGTCACCATTAGGATTACCATCTGTGTTGTCAACGCCTTCTTTAAAAGAAATAAAGTGACATCATGTTTCATAGTCTTTGCAGACAAATGAGAAAAGGATTTATGGGTCTAATTGAAATGATGATTCCTAAGGGAACCTAGTGGAAGGAGTACACCGAGACCAGTAAATTGCTGTGATCTGTAATGTTAGCTCTGAAAGGGCTACATTCTCCTTTAGATGTCCCAAAGGTATGTGCAATCTTTCACCAGTGAAGAGGGTGGGGTCACCTCTTCCTGCTTTTCTTTTGAGTCTCTGGTGATCCAAGCAAAGGTGGTGATCACAGCCTGAGCCTACTCTCTGAGCTGACCATCAGCTACCAGAACAGTCAAGTATGTCCAATTCTAACCTATCTATTGAACTTGGGCTGTGACAAAGAGACACCAATGGAGTAGAAGTAGCTAATGGAAATCAGGGGGAAAATGCTGTCATCTTTTGTAGATGGAGTCTCGCTCTGTCGCCCAGGCTGGAGTGTAGTGGTGCGATCTCTGCTCACTGCAAGCTCTGCCTCCTGGGTTCACGCCATTCTCCTGCCTCAGCTTCCCGAGTAGCTGGGACTACAGGTGCCCGCCACCACATCCGGCTAATTTTTTTTTGTATTTTTAGTAGAGATGGGGTTTCACCATGTTAGCCAGGATGGTCTCGATATCCTGACCTCGTGATCTGCCCACCTCGGCCTCCCAAAGTGCTGGGATTACAGATGTGAGCCACCACGCCTGGCCAAATGCTGTCATCTTAAAGGTACACACTTGGGAGGGCATTATTCTCCACTACCCAACCTTACCCCATGCCTTTGGGTGACGGTGGCAGAAAGTCAGTTGGTGGGAAAGAGAAAGTGGAAACATTTAGGGGACTAGTCCAATTCTATTTTACATGCCCCATCTTGTCCTACTATTGCCTTCACTTATTTAGTTCATCTGCCCTGATGACAGGTCAAGTAGGTTCAGGCTGTTTAGCAGGCTGGAATAACATAGTACATGAAGCCAACAGAAAAATACCCAAGTGGTGGCCACCTAGGAAGTCTGACCAAAAAAAATTTGGTGCCATTCCTCTTAACCCCAAATATCACCCCCTACGAACTAGCCTATTCAAAAGGATCAAGGAATGGCAGATAATTCTTTATGTCCACAAGGCCAAACACATGGTAGGTGTTCCTTAAATATTTGCTAAACTGATCTATTTGGAGTCCTTGATTTTCATATGTTAACTGTCTTATAGCCCCCACTTTCAATACTACAGATACTCCTACCCCTAAATTATTTCACACATTCTGAGTTCAAGAATTCATTCATTAGCTGACAGAAGAACACTGGGTGCTTTCCGATAAAGAGCTGCACAAAACTGTTCAGTTTAACAGCAGTGCCATGTTGGTAATGGGAGATTCATGTAATTGTCTGAATCTATAATTGCATTTAACAAAAATGACTGGGAAACAGAAAAGGAAAGTGCTGATATTAGTGAAAATAAGCAGAGAGGTCTCATCAATTTAATAAAATTAAGACAGAAATAGAAATCATCAAGTGTGCTATAAGTGGCAAGTCTTTAGCCTCAATTGGATGCTCAATGGAGGATGGTTGATTGTGTGTTCAGTTATGAAGACAAAGAACAAATTAAAGAGCATGGTGAAATTCTGGAACTGTATTGTCAAATATAGTATCCAAAAGGCAAGCCATAGTCAGCATTTTTATAACTATTTTTTAAATCTCTGGGAATCCTCCTACCCCTTAACCAAATAGGATCTGAGTCTTATTGCTTGATCTCCATACCTTTGATGGTCACATGTTTTTAAGAATGCATTATATATCAGAACAATATTCAAGATTCTTAAAGTCCTGTCCGTTTAAAAAAAAAAGGGGGGGGGAGGGGGAGAAGTAACACTTTAAGAAGAAGTAACAGCCAACTGAGAACAAAAGTCAAAGATTGTATCTTGGCTATAGCTTGTTACTTAACAATTAAAAACACAGGTATAAAATTCAGACACAACTACAAATGAATCCTAACTTTGCCATCACCTAGCAATGTATCTTGAACAAGTTACTTAATCCTCCAAATCTCAGTTTCTTCAGCTGTAAAATGGGGATAATAGCAGTACCCCATAGGGTGGCTGCAAAATGCAAGTAAGTGAAGATATTCAGTATGCTTAGTGCTGTGCCTGGTACTTACTCTGGGCTTAAAATATAGAAGCCATTTTCTAGGAAGGAAGATGGATGCTAGAAGAAGAGATGGGAGGGACTGAACTTGGCCCTTGACAAGGGGCAAAGATAGATCCTGAACTCTATTAAAATCTCAATGCGGAAACACTTACAAGTTCTATTACTACTGCTACTCCCTATCTACCCACTAGGTCATTCTGGCTTCTGCTGGTGTGAGTGGGAGTATGCTATTTATTCACCTAATGACTCCTTCCAAGTTAGAGAAGTTGGAAACCCTGACAACTGTTCCAACCATTAATTCTCTCATTTCACCACCTCTGCACTCAGGAAGGTGTGTCTCCTATATTACTGTCACATCTGCATTTTGACTTTTCAATTGTCTGAGGCTTCCAGCTCTTTGGAATCAGTGATTATGGCTTTGTGATTATACAATTAGAAGAGGCTGGGTTTAGGATATGGTGTTCAAAACAATAATGTGGCTGCCTCACATAGCGTGATGGACACCTGGCACCACCGCCTCCCAGGACACATGCTCACCACCCTGGGCCTCTGTGCTTGTTTCCCCTGACATGGCCAAGACTCTGCCCCCATTTCCATTTTGACAGCTTTCTTGTCTAAGTTCTTCTTTAAAGGTTTATTAGGGTATCATGGCATTGTTCATTGCTGTTTAGCATTGATTATTAGTATTAGCCCTGCTTATTGAAAAACTTTGAGAGAGTCTTATATTTCTAAGATTTCATCTAGACCTCAAATGCCCTTACGGTGTAAGCCCAGCTACAGCAGAGGTAGAATCTGAAGAGGGAGGGGAGTGTGGCTGCAAAATCTTGGAGGAAAATGAAAGGACAGAATACAATAAAAGAATACTCCAGACTGTAATGCTGAAGGCCTCAGCCCAGGGCCTAAAACACAGTGAGAATTTCTCAATAGTTTCCACCTTTCTTGTCCTATCACACTACCCTGGCTTTTTTGGTTGTTAAATAACTTTCAGACAAAATCAGTAGTTCTAAATATTTTGGTGAAGCTCTTTCCTCCTTCTCCTGGGCAAGCCTTCTGCATGCATTGACTCCACTCACTCACCTCCCATTTCCACCTACGCTAATTTCACCTCCACACCCAGGGCCACACCAAGTGCTCTATCCAGTGCATGCTTTTCATCTTTGTCTCACTGGCCTCCCTGAAGCGTGTGACACTGTGGACCAGTCTTATCCTCTTGAAACCCTCTCTCCTGCCTTCCTTGACACAAATTTCTCCTCTTCTCCTTTGCAGTTGCTGTTTCCGGCTCTTCTTTCTTTGCCCACAGCTTTGAGTTGACGAATCGAGGGACTGTCCTTGACTTTCTGCCCTTCCCACAGGACAGGGCCTCCCCTGCCATGCTTTCAACACCCACCTACTCATCAACCGCTCTCATGTTTTTCTCCTCATCCCTGCCCTATCTTTTGCACATCAAACCCACATAAGCAACTGCATATTGGGCCTGTCCCCTTGGGTGTCCCACAAGCATCTCAAATTCAACATGCACAACACAGAATTAATTCTCTTACACCCCTTTTGTTCCATGTCATCTATAGTCACTCAAACCAGAATCCTGGGTGGCATCTTAGATGTCTCATTTTCCTTTAACTCTCAACCCTCTCCCTCTACTACCCCATCACCAAATCTTGGTAATTCTCTCCATCGCTAATTCTTCCACTCTTCCACTGCCTTTTGCAACTTTCACATCTTTCTTGAATTATTTTAACAGCCTCACAACTCCTTTCCTTGCCTTCTGTATCAACCGGGCTCATTCTCCCCACAGATACTCAAGCGACTTTTTAAAAATGAAAGTCTAATAAGCCTCTGCCTTACTTAAAGTCTAGCCAGTAGCTTCCCATTGCCCATGTGGTAGAATAAAAACCCCATTGCAGGGCCTGCAAGGGGCTCTGTGATCTGTCTCCTATATTTCATCTCTGCTCTTCCCCTTCCTTCTCTAGGCCCCAAAGCATCATGCTTTTCCATGTATTTGCAAAGGCAAAAAAAAAAAAAATGCACTTGCATTCTCACCTAGACAGCACCTACTTCTTCATGAAAGCCTAGTCCAAGCATTCTCTCTTTGGTCTTCTATAACTTTCCCCATCCCCCCAACTCCTCTCCCCTCCTTAGAGAGCTGCCCACTTTCTCTGATCTGCCACAGTATGTATATCTTTGGAAGGCATCTACCACACTTATTTACATGTCTGTCTCTCTGCTAGACTGAAAACTCCTTAAGGGTGGGGATGATTTCTTAATAGTGTTAACTCTCACCCCTGTACACAGATCCTGCCATAAAACAGTCAGAGAACATAGCACCCCACTCTCCATCAAATCAACCAGAACTGAAAGCCCAGGAAGCCACATTTGACGGCTTCACTTTTAGTTTCAGTTGCTCAGTCTGGGCAGCTCAGAGCAGCTTCCTGAGCCTCCACCAGTTCAGAAAGCATCCAATCTGCAAAGAAGTGTGCACTGTCATTTGCTGAGCAGGAGCTTACAGTGATCCTGCCGATAGGGACGCCTTTGCCGCCTTTTGCCCAAACCCCATGCCCTCTGGACTATGCATCTTAAAGGTCATGGTCATGGGCGGTCCTTATCAATCAAAGCATCAAGCGGAGAAAAAAACCCCGCTCTGGGATATGGTGAGACATGTCGGTTTCAAAACATTGCAGATCGTTAAATGAGTAATGTTAATGTGATCTCAGAATAGTAAATACACTCCCACAAGGAAAAGATACCTGCATTCTCTGGAAAGAAAACAAGAAAGGAAAGCAACATTTGGCTGCAAAAACTATGGAAGAGATGTCTGTATGGTGATTCAAGTTCTACCAGGGCAGGAAAATTGCATTTTTCTGATTGCCTCCTCTCCTCCCCCTACCCCATGTGGGCACACGCACTCCCTCATTAAATCTTTTCTCTGGGGTAGGGTATGGGACTTGGGGGAAGTGAAGGGAAGCGGTGAGCATACACATAGAGGAAGAAAACAAAGGCCTTCATTTTCTAAAATGAAGTGACATTTCTAAAAATGTCACTCACTGTGATTGAGAAAGAGTTTCTCAAGAAATGCGAATGTCCTGCCCAGGAAGTAACACTTCATCACACGGCTAATAATCAGCCACGTGCTTGTCAGGGTTTGGTTTTTCCTTCTGTACTGAGAAGGTGGCTCCAGGCAAGCCTGGATATCTTTCCCACCAGCCTGATAGTTATTTAAACACATCCAGCTTTTATCTTCCAAAATGTGTGAGTGTGCTACTCCCATCACATCAAATTCATGTGGAAGACTCACAGTGGTGGGGGACGGGGGAGCCTGCAATTTTAAAGGGTTTATGTGGAGCCAGACTACTGTTCCCACATCCCAAATTGCCTTTTCCATACTGAAGCAGCTTGCAGGGGCCTGAATATTTATCTAGTTAAACAAAATGTACTTTCCTTCTACCCTCTAGTCCAGTAACCTTTGCCCCTTCTCTCTCTGAGGCCTGGTTCTTCCCCAGAATCCAGCATCATTAAGTCCCCTTATCCTTAAAGAAAACAGTCAGATCAGCGAACTCACTCCAAGGTATTGGCAACTCACTATGTCCAGTGTTTACATTTAAAGGAGAAAGAAGTACTTTACCCAAAGGAACGACTCTGATGGTGAAGTTTCTGGTGAAGTATCACGGGAGCCGGTGAGACTTTCCAGTACCTCTCAAGTCCTGCTACATTGGTGACCATCGATGATGTCTGACCCTCATGCCAGGTTCATAGCTCATTCCCTGATAAGGGTCTGGTTGCTTTCATCAGGATTTTCAAGTTGCTTTTATGCAGTGCATTTTTTGTGCAGCTTTTTTTCAGAAGCACTTGGTGGATAAGTTAAATCCCAAGGGTCCTTGCCCCTTGCCCAAAGATCCTTAGCATATGCCTCTCCATCCATAACTTCTTTGACAGAGAGGATCCAGGTTGAGGAGGGGTGAGGAGGTTGCCATGTGAGCTCTTAAGTTTGCTAGTCTTGAAGACTTAAGTCATATGGTAATCCTACAACAGATACATGAAGCTCCTCATTCATTAATTTATTTGAGTATCACTTATTAAGCTTCCACTCTGTGCCAGCCATTGCTCCAGAGAGTCACCAAATAACCAAACTGACAAAGTTTCTGCTCTGTTGGAGCTGAAAGCTGGAAATTGGTTTCAACTATTTCTGTCTGTCTCCAGAAAGCAGAACTGGGACAAATGGGTAGGAGCCCCAGGGAAGCAAATTTCTGTTCCATATGATATATTAATACAACCAAATATGGAATGGTAATGAGCTCCCTGTCACTGGAAGGATCTGAGAAGAAGCTGCATGATGGCTTCATCCATGGAGCTGGGCTGGATCTGTTGTCTTTAACCATTTCTTCTAGCAACAGGAATCTTTTCTTAGACAAAACCTTACCAGAAGTCCCAATACATAAAATAGAGTGCTGAAGTGATATGTACAGATCTGGAGTCACCTCCAACCTACTCACAGCCCCCCACCACCCCCTGCAACATATCCCTCTATTCACCAAACCTTGGATATCCACAAACCACTGGATGCGATGATCATGAAGATCCCAGCCTCCTCCACTGTCATGGATATCTGTGAGTCTAAGTAGGATGGTGGATGATTTCTCACCAGATTCTTCCCTCTCTCTCTCTCCATTTCCACCTTTTCCTAGGAGAGAGTCTGATGAAGCCAGAGAAAAGAGGCAGAGGCTCTGGGAGCATAGTGGGACAATGAATGCTGTCTGAGAATGTCAATATGACCAAAGGCATTGTTTCACTTGGGTGGACCTGAAAATCATAATGGGGCTCCGAAAAGAGCCCATTGCCTGGGATCCTGAACTGTAAGTTAAAGTCAAAGGTCAGGCCAGGCACAGTGGCTCATGCCTGTAATCCTAGCACTTTGGGAGGCTGAAGCAGGCAGATCTCAAGGTCAGGAGTTTGAGACCATCCTGGCCAATATGGTGAAACCCCATCTCTACCAAAAATTACAAAAATTAGCCAGGCATGGTGGCGTGTGCTTGCAGTCCCAGCTACTTGGGAGGCTGAGGCAGGAGGATCTCTTGAACCCAGGAGGCGGAGGTTGCAGTGAACCGAGATCACGCCACTGACTCCAACCTGGGTGACAGAGGGAGACTCCATCTCAAAAACAAAAAAAGTCAAAAGGCTCAAAAAGGCCAAAAGGACCTTGGAAGAAGAGGACAAAAAAAAACAAAAAAAAAAAACAGAGAGAAAACACTCACAGGCAGCTCACTGAAACAAACAAATACCTCATTTGCCCTATCCTCAGGAAAGTTCCTGTGTATTCAACACCTTCTAACACAAGGCTTACTTTTTAGTAATGGACCCTACTTACACCCTTCCAGATGTAAGAGTTGATAGTAGGGGATTGCACATCTTTCTCCAATCCAGAGCAGGAAGTTGGAGAAGCTGTCTGCCTTCAGGCTCTGTGCCTGGAAAGTCCCATCCCCATTTTGCACAGTGTGGGTGGAAAGGGAAGCCTTCAGCAGCTCAGAGGACCCTGGCTGGCAGCCACTTACTGGCTTGGGACTGGTGATGGAGTGTGGGAGAAGGGAAGCTGACAACTTGAAAAAGAGCTTGAAGTCTTCCTAAGCACAGAGCTACCACACAGAGCCTCAAGCCTACCCAGTCTCAACCTTGCCATCATCTCAGCTAGAATTTTCCTGACAGTTTCTGAAAAAATAATCAAAACTGGACTCACATATTCTAGCTTCATAGCTAAAAGTGAGTAAGTCAGCTGAGTTTTGCTTAAACTCATGGTTTTCCAAGGTGTGTAACATACACAAAACATAATTTGGCAGGGAGACATTAGCAGGTGCTACTCAATACATTTCTGAAGAGTAGCACTTAGGGAAACTCTGGTCTAAACAAAACTAAGCATGTTACTGTAGGGCTCTTCAGAGCCTTGAAAATGCTCATGTGAATTGTGACTCTCCAAGAAAGGAATATAGTCATACTTGTGAATTCTGCATCTTGAATTCAACTAACCTTGGAAAAGAAAACTTCACAAAGTTACAAAAGCAAAACTTGACTTTGTTATGAACCAAGTACTGCACAGAATCCTTGCAAATAAATAGGTGTGTAGGCATTGTATTAGGTATTATAAGCAATCTAGAGATGATTTAAAGTATATGAGAGAGGATGTGCATAGACTGAATGCAAATACTATGCCATTTTATATAAGGGACTTGAGCATTCTCAGGTTTTGGTATCTGCAGGGGTAACAGAGGGGTCCTGGAACCAGTCCTCCATGGCTACCAAGAGATGACTGCAGAGTATTCAGTATTTCTTAAATTTATTTGAACTCTGAATGCTTTTTTTCACAGGGCAACTTAAAGTACTCCTTTTTCCTGAAACACACTTTGGAAAATACTGTCACAAAGCAAACATTAACCACATTATATAATTTTAGAGATTTATTTTTCATTAAGGTAAGCTAGTATTTCCAAAATACTGCAATGTCTTATCCACCACCTTGAGAGGTAAGACTTCATGTAGATGAACTGTCTGCATCACTGAAGCTTCGAACACCAAAACAATGAAAACTTTTCACCTAAAATCTTTCTGAAGTGTATTATACACATCTCTGTTTTAACTGTTAAAATAAAATTATATATTTTGGAGTATAAAAGTAAATACACGCTTATTTTTCAAAGCTTAAAAAAATTAGAGAAGAATAAATAAGACAGAGCCCACAGCTCTGTTAACATTTCTTGTAATTTCTCTCATCTTATTTCGCATACAATATATACTGAAGTATAAAATAGCTGTCACAATTCACTTAACGTTGTCTATACCATTAAACAGTCTTTTCAATGTATGTTTTAATGGCTCTATGATAGTCTATAATGGAAATGCACTATATTTCATTTAATCACTTTTATTATATTTTTATTATGAATAAGGATTAATATCTATAGAAATATTTGCCTCTATTTTGATTTTTTTGAATAGAGATACCTATAAGTAAAATCACATATATAATCAAATTGCCTTTCAGAGGATTTGTACCATCTACACACCCCCAGCGTTCTCTAAGAATAATATTTTACCATCCTTAGCAACATTAAATACTGCCGTTTAAAAAAAATCTGTGCTAATTTGTTAAGTTAAAACTGCTATCTTGTAACCGTTTGCACTTTTCATGACCAGTGAATTTAAACGTTTATAAATACTAATTTGACACTGATATTTTTCCTTCTATAATACATATAATATGACCATTTTCTCTTGTGGCCTTAATATTTTACTCGCTGACTTGGGTGAACTTTGTCAAGGTTATTGGATATCATGCTTGTGACAAATAATTTTCACAGCTTGCTGTTTACCTTTTAATTGGGTTCATGATTTTTAATATGTAAATCTTAACTGCTATTTATACACAAATATGGCTTTTTTCTTTTTTTATTTCTTCTTTTGCTTTTGTGCTTAGAGAATTATTTCTCTTTCAGAAGTCAGATGAATATTCACTAAGTTTCCTCGATGTTTTATGGTTTTATTTTTTAAATCCTTTTTTAAAAAATATGGTGTGGTGCTTGCTTTTTAAACTGAATAAAACGTTATCTTAAAGACTCAGGATCACAATTTCGAATAGTGTTTAAAGTTTTATACCATTAAATAGAATGCTCCCAGGAGCCACTGAAGTGGATAGGGATACTTTTCACCATTCTCTGTGACATCAGACTTCTGTGATTTGTTAACTGAGTGGTTTGTTTTCGGTTTTGATCTCTGTTTTTGACGTTAGGCTCCCAGCTCTCATTTCCCATTGTAGACAATTGTCTGCCACTCACAGGGCTTCCTACTTTCAACAGCTCAAACACCAACTAGCCAAATTTGTGCTACTGTGCACGAAGTATATGTATAGTTGAGCCTGGGTGGGGAAGGCAGAAGAATAGCCCCACCCCTACCAAAGATGTTCAAGTCCCAATCCCCAGAATCTCTGAATGCGTTTTGTTACATTTCAAGGGGAAATTAAGGTCACAGATGGAATTGAGGTCACAGATTGAATTAGAGTTGTTAATCAACTGCCCTAGAGATGTGGAGATTATTCCAGATTTCTAGGCAGGCCCAATATAATCACAAGGGTCCTTACAAGTGAAAGAAGAAAACAACAGAGTCCGTGTCAAAGCGATTTGATATGAGAAAGACTTGGGCAACCACTGCTGTCTTTGAAAATGGAAGCCGTCCATCTCTGGGAGGGGCCGCAGCCCCAGGAATGGGGATAGTAAGTTAGAAACTGGAAAACTTAAAACATCAGATTCTCCACACAAACACCTCCAGAAAGAAATGTAGCCTTGCTGATGCCTTGGAGACTCATTTTAAACTTCTATTCTCCAAAACGGTGAGACAATAAATTTGTGTTGTTTTAAGCTACTGAGTTCATGGTGATTTTTTACAGCAGCAAAAGGAAACTGACACAGTGGGCCTAGAAGTCTGTTCAATAGAGAAAACTGCATGACTTTTGTGCATGGCCTTGGTGACTGCTACTTTGTCTGCTCTGAGGTTTTGTTTCCTCCACCCCCCAATTATTTCCATGGTTGCTGGAAATCTAACTTACACCTAGAGCAGAGCCTAAGCAGGACATTATTTTACAGGAATTGGTCTCTGCAAGTCGAGTTGCAAACCCTGGGTCAAAGGGTGAAGTAGAAGGAAGCTGGAAAGACGTAGTATTTAAGAAGTTTTTCAGAGAAAACACAAGCCTGGACCTTCTGCCCAGTTTGGAAGAATGAGCATTCCATCATGACCCTTGGACTGGGTGAGAGCATCATCCTTTAATTAATGTCTGCGCTGGGTCAGATAACCATCACGGTCTCTAGGTAAATTCCCTTCTGTCTCTAAATGACCAGGTAGTTCAAGGGCATAAGTCACAAAGGATTCTCTTAGTGGAAAGGGTCTGGGAGCAGGGTTGGGGGGTTTCAATGCTGATATGGATTTTGTGACACCAAAAGCCTTGGAGCCAGACCAAGCGGTAGAGCACAAACTATTCCCATAAAAACTGGAGTAGTTCTTAAGAATAGTATGCAAATAATAAGAAAAGATCAGGAAGGGAGGTGCCAGCACCAGGCAGAGGGAATCTGCCTCCAAAATGCATCTGGACTCTTGCCTAGTGGATTGAGAGGAACCTGCAATTAGATAATTTTCGGTAGATGATGGAGGGGAATCTGAAGATTGTGAGTTACTTATCTCTTTCTCTAATGCCTAACACAGTGCCTGGCATAGAGTAAGTAATCAATTGATTCTTGTTATGAGAATGAGCAAATGAATAAATTTAGTAACCCTCTGTCATCTTTAAAGTCCACTATGAGCTTAGTAACACAAATCACTCCTTAGTAAAAGTTTCCAGCCTTAGCAGATAAGATTAATTTATCCAGCCCTGGTTCAAGTTAACTTAGAAAACAAAAGGGGCAATGAGGAAGTATTTTATTAATGTATTAGAATTCTTTTGTTCCAAGGGAGGAAGAAGCTGGCTATCTCTGAATTATAAGAAATGGGGTGATATTTGAGGAAGAAAAGCAAAGTAGTTAAAGATAAACAGAGAATAATAATTACATCTTAACGCCATAATTTAATATGTAGTTTTAATAACTGAGTGCATGTATGACATTAACAGAGCAGTGCCTGGCACGAACGCACTCAATACATGGTGACTATCATTGTTACTCTTCAGCATTTTTAATTGCTCTTCAATGATTAAAAAATAAAACTTGACTGGGGGCGGTGGCTCACGCCTGTGATCCCAGCACTTTGGGAGGCCAAGGCAGGCAGATCACCTGAGGTCAGGTGTTCGAGACAAGCCTGGACAGCATGGCAAAACCACATCTCTACTAAAAGTGCAAAAATTAGCCAGCATGGTAGCGGACACCTGTAATCCCGACTACTTAGGAGACTGAGGCTGGAAAATCACTTGAACCCAGGACACGGAGGTTGCAGTGAGCCGCAATCACGCCATTGCACTCCAGCCTGGGTGACAAGAGCGAAACCCTGTCTCAAAAATAAATAAACGAAATAAAATAAAATAAGTAAAACTCAGAAAAATAATAACATAAAGTCATCATTTATGACAAGACCGAAGAATACACGGGTTTATTAATTTATGAGAAAGGAAAGTAACTAGTGGATGATGACAAGACTGACTCTTTATATGTATGGAGTAGCATATACAAGACACACTGTTATGAAAATAAGAGTATAGATTTAAATGTTTTCTTGGTGATGTTCATTACTTAAAGGATCTCGTAGTGAATCCTTTACTAAAGCAAAGAGTAATCCTTCAAGGTGATATTAACGCTATAATTTTTGAATATGCTGATTTTTATACATAAAGTCTCATGCAAATAGGATATCTTAAGATAAACGAGCCAAGTGAGGGGTTTCACTCAGGGTCTAGAAACATAAGCACAAATATAACAAGGTCACATAGAAATCAGATATATTGAGTAGTGTTGATTAAGCCATCTCCTTAAGAGAATAAAATTTACTCTCAAAGTACTGGCTGGAGCATTTAGAGATTCATGGGGAACTGACAATCATTTTAGACCCATTTGCAGAGGACAATCCATTTGCTGTCATCAAGGAAGTGATGAGATGGATGGGTGTGGGTCTAAGGTTTCTAATGTAGACTGGTTAAACCTCTACATGGAATATGAATGACTGTGTAGTCTTTTCCTTTCTTGTTTATTAAAGAAACTTGGTAAATGTACAACTTTAAGACCAGTGCTTTCTTCCCCACAACCTGCCCTCCAAAGTGCCTAGGATGCTGACAATCTGAGCCCTTGTTCTTGACAGAAATGCAATGTCAAGACCCAACTGATGCCATATGAGGTCCAAATTGGTTTTATGATTGACTGATGTGATCCATTTTTCAGCTCGCATTTATAGAAACTACCAAGAAGACAGAAGATTCTTTTGTTTCTCAAGAAAGAAAAAAGAAAAGAAAAGAAAAAAGAAAATAAATGACAAGACAAGACTTCTGAGGCCTCAGAAAAGAACACATGGACACGGGGAGGGGAACATCACACACTGGGGCCTGTCATGGGGTGGGAGGCTAGGGGAGGGATAGCATTAGGAGAAATACCTAATGTAGATGACAGGTTAATGGGTGCAGCAAACCATCATGGCACATGTATACCTATGTAACAAACCTGCACGTTCTGCACATGCATCCCAGAACTTAAAGTATAATAAATTTTTTTTAAAAAACTGAATAAGGCCGGGCGCGGTGGCTCAAGCCTGTAATCCCCCAGCCACTGTTGGAGGCAAGACATAATTGGGAGTATCATGGGATCACAAGGTAGGAGATCTGAGACCTATCCTGGCTAACACGGTGAAACCTCATGTCTCTACTAAAAAATAAAAATAAACTATGTCGGGCATTGGTGGCGGGCCGCCTGTATACCCCCAAGCTCTCAGGAGGCTGAGGCAGAGAATGCGTGAACCCAAAAGGCGGTAGCTTGCAGTGAGCTGAGATTGGCCCACGCACTTCACAGCCTGGGCAACAGAGCAAGACTTCCATCTCAAAAAAAAATTTTGGGGAAAGCTTCTTAAAAAAAAAACAAAAAAAAAACAAACTGAATAAGATTTGAAACTCAAAAAAATTGCTTATATAGAAAAAAGGAAAAGAAGTTGCTAATCCCTGGCATCTAGTATAGATTGGGTTCACTGACAAAGAATTATTCCACTCATATGCACTTTGTTTTTGATGGGGCTTCTAGAATGTTTAGGGAAAAGAGAAGCACAGACACTGTGCACCTTGATTTCGGCAAAGCATTTGACAAGGTCTGTCGTAGCGTCCTCATAGAAACTGTGGACTGGAGCATAGTGCAGCTGATAGACTGTTCTTCAAATGGCCAAAGAACATGGATCTGTGGGTTGACCAGGAGGAAGCCTCTCATATGAATGCTTCAAGGCAACTTGACCTTATCCTGCTGTAATAGCTTTACCAAACATTCAGATGAAGCCTGGTTTAGATTACCCAGCAGACTCACCACCACTGGGAAGAGTGATAATTTATCATCTCAATCTCAGTTGCAATAAGGAGACAAGAACAAAAGATGCCCAGGGTACATTAGTAGTTTGGACCCTACAGAGCTATTGTCCAAACCTGGCTGTACATCAGAAACACCTGAGACTGCGTTATAAAACACAGATACTCAGGTCTTTCCCCAGACTTACTCAACTAGAATTTCAAGAGGTAAAGCCCTGGTATTTGTATTTTTTAAATAAACTACTCAGGTGATCCACAAGTAATCAGCTCAGTACCCTACTTGCAGAACGATTGTCCTAGTGGGATTTAGCAAAGAAGCTTTTCCAAGGTAATAATGATACATTACCCAGTAGTCTGGATATCTTCATGGGTTTTCAAATTATGAGAAAATCCCTCCCTATACCTGGTTCCATCCAACCTTGACTCTTCCTGATGGGGGTGGGCAAGGCAGGGAAGAGAAGGAGCACAGGGCTTTGATCAAGCGTGCATAGGCTTTGATGCCAATCAAACTAGGACTGGAGCCTGGGTTCTGCAGCCTACCACCTGTGCAAGAGGGCTCTGTGCTTGCATTTCCTTATCTTAAAATGTGAGGATTTAATGAGATCACACAGGTAAAGCGTTTGCCTAGCATATAGGTGGCCAGTTGACACCAGCTATTACTATTAATAGGCTGTTGAGTCACCTCCCCATTCTGTGGATCTCGGGTCCATAATATTAGCTGAACACACCTACCCAGAGAAGGAAAGAAACTATTATCTATAGGATATGAGTTATGTCCTGCCCACTAAGCCCCCCACAGATCTAATCTTATTTCCTTTAATTGTCACCAAAACCCTCAATTTTACAAATGAGGAAGCTGAGGCTCAGAGAGGTCAAATGACTTCCCCCAAGTCACCCAGCTATAAAGGGACAGATATACACCAATAATTTGGCTAATAAACTTATGCTAAGGAGTCCCCGTGGCACTTTTTAAGTGGTTAATATATGGAGTGGAGAAAGCTTTGCCCTTTAAAAAAATCTAAAGAGAGACATTTTGAAACTGCGAGGGAGGGGAGAAGTCACACCACCTACACTCCGTTACCTGAACACTCAGCAGTTAGCTGAGGAAAGCCCAAAGGGCAGCCATTGCATGCTGGTGCCCTCTCTTGCTATCTCATCACACACACACACACACACACACACACACACTTCCCTGACCACCTTATTTAAAATTCCATCTCCCCATGACACGCTTATTTCTTGGCCCTGCTTTCATTTCCTTCTTACAATTTCATCACTGTCTCGCATTCTATCATTGTGGTTATTTATCTTGTTTACTGTGACTCCTCCCCACCTAGAACATTAGCTCCTTGAGGGAAAGAACAGAAAAGATGTTTCATTATCTTATTTTCTCCCACATCCATATATCTGAAATAGCCTGGCATGCATTGGCATTCAATAAATATTTATGGCAGCAATGAATGGATGAACCAAGAGAAAACATTTCATAGGGTGTCAATCATAAATGTTGAAAGTCATTAAATTTATTTAAATAGCTGCATGTTCTGATTTTTTATTATAAATATGTATTCTTTGTATCATAATAGTTTTTAAAATGGAACCTAAATTGTCCAGGTTATTACTGACTTGAAGCCGAATCAAATCAAAGGGCAAACAGCAAAGGGCAATGATAGGACTAAGTTGATCTTCCAGAAGGCAAGTGTGCTGGGTACATTCCACAGGCCCCTCCAGATTCCCTCTTTGCCCTTTCTTACTATGCTTTGTACCCTAGGACACCTATCTCTTTGAGCTGCATCAACAAGCTTCCTTGGCCTTTGGCTTCCAGTTGGGAAAAGAATGATGTTGGGCTGTTAATTCCCCAGCTCTCACCTTTACTACTGGGTCTCTGCAGATTGACTGTGTCCCTATGGAAGGCCCCATTGCCTGTCTGTCTGCCACCTTCTCTGCACTTCTGCTCTTTCAGGTTCTATAACTGCCCCCATGCTTGCCTGTCTGGGCCTCAGGCAGTAACAGCTCTCAATTTTTGCACAACCTGGAGTACTTTACTCTCTTTGCTCATCTCCCAAACTCTGCCCACACCTTTTAATATGTCCCTTTATTAAATTTTCCTCAGTGACCCAGTTGAGGATGCCACTAGTTTCTTTCTGGGTCTCTGGCTGTGCCAGTGTGGACAGGAAAAATGCGTTTAAAGTTAGAAGACCTGCATTCTAATACCAGTTTCATGACTGACGTTCTCAAGGCCAACCACCTCTCTGGACTCAGTTTCTTCATCTGGAAATTAGGAAAATCGGGCAAGGCAACCTCTAATATCTTGTGATTTTTAAGAAGCCCTTTGCTCAGAGAACAAAGTAGTTACTTCCCCATTGGCCAGAAAGTATTAACTTGGTCTAGATCCTGAAAAGGGCCCAGTATTCCAGGAACTTACCACAGCGGCTGCTGCTGTACCACACACAATAAAGCGGAGCTTGCCTATATTAAAGCTGGCAAAACCCAGCTCGATCTTTGCCCTCACTTCAGCTGCGAATCAGCAAGTTCCTGGAAAATTGAAGTTATATTTTTAAAACTATTATAAAACTAATACATATGTATAATAGAAAAATCGGAACATGTAGCTATTTAAAGAGAGAATAATTACTTTCAACATTTATGTTTGATACCTTTCTAGACTTTTTCTATTCATTCATTTATTCCACAAGTATTTATTGAATGCCAACGCTTTATGTAATAGCATTTAAGTTTAGAATTAGTGAACTTCTGGTTGTACGAAGGATAGTTGTATTATGTTAGGTGTAATTATGACATTATTATTGTCTTTATTTGGAGATTAAGTATGATTTCAGGAGATGTGTATGGGTGCCAAGTTGACAAGGGGTGAACTTGTGATGGTTGATATTAGGTGTCAACTTGATTGACTGAAGGATGCCTAGATGACTGGTAAAGTGTTGTTTCTGGGTGTGTCTGTGAGGGTGTTGCCAGAGGAGGCTGACATTTGAGTTGGTGGACTGGGAGAGGAAGACCCACCCTCACTGTGGGCGGGCACCATCCAATTGGCTGCCAGCACGGATGGAACAAAGCAGGTGGAAGAAGGTGGGATCACCTTGCTTGCCAAACCTTCTAGCTTCCTTCTTTTTCCAGTGCTGGATGCTCCCTTCTGCTCCTCCTGCCCTTGGACATCAGACTCCAGGGTTTTCAGCCTTTGAACTCTGGGACTTGTACTAGTGGTTTGCGGGGAGGGTCTCTGGCCTTCAGCCACAGACTGAAGGCTGCGCTGTCAGCTTCCCTGGTTTTCAGGCTTTTGGACTCGGACTGAGCCGCTACCGGCTTCTCTCTTCTCCAACTTGCAGACAGCCTATCATGGGGCTTCACCTTGTAATCATGTGAGCCAATTCTTCCTAATAAAATCCCTTTTATACGTACATATATCCTACTGATTCTGTCCCTCTGGAGAATCCTGACTAATGGCAAGTATTTGTGCTGCCAAACCAGAACCCTGGATGCCATCTCAATTCTCCACTTTGGTCAAGTATATTAAAAATATCTGAAGAATTATGTCATCTTTGCTCCTGCGTGTGCAGTTTGGACACAGGATACCTAAGTTCCTGGAAGGGTAAATTTTTTTTCAGTCTGTTAGGAACAAATCCAACCTTTCTGCCATTGACTTAGCTTCTCTGCCTTAGACATGGGCTCCAGCTTCTGGTGAGGAGGCTTTCCCTACTGCCAAACCAAAATGTCAACAATCAAAACAGATGGGAAATAAAGAGACCTTCCTGGGAAGTGGGTATTGTTTAGCCAAGTAATATTGAAGCTTTTAGAGTAGTGTCTTTGAAAGTCAGAGCAGATCCAAGGCAGTGAATGCCTTCATCTGGCAAGACTAGAAGAATGGATCTGCCCAAGCAGACACAGTGGCTGTTGTAGTGGTTACTCACACAGCTGTGGCAGGTCAGGGCTGTCTGACTCCTCCTCTCCCTTCATCTCTTCCCATTCTCAAACCTGTGAAGGAGGATTTTGCTTTGTTTTGAAAAAATACTGCATCAGTGTTATGCTCTCAGAGCACTAAATATCAGCAAGAAATGGATTTCTCCATTTTATAGACACTCTGTTTTGAAAAATATTGAAGATCTAGGCTTACCTCCAAGAGACCAGTAAAGAGTCAGCATAGCCCCCTAAGATGAAATTACAACAATCACCTTGACTACCCAAGGCCTCCTAAGAAGGTCAAGGAACAGAAAGAGAGGGAGAGAGGAAGACCTCAGGAGAAGTGAGCCCCAGGAGTCCTGCAAAGCAGACTATGTGGACTGAAAGGCAACCTGCCCTATTTTGCACCGGACTCATCTGTAAAATGGGATGATGGTACCTTCCCCATAGGGCTTCTGTGAGTATTAAATGAGCGAATACATACAAAATACTTATGACAAGGCCTGGCACATAACACACTGTCAATAAATGTCAGCTATTATCTTCCTCTCCTACTCCTTTTCCTCCTCTTTTACACCTTCCTCCTTCTCTTTGTCTTCACTCAAAGAACTTTCCTGATCTGTCCCTAGGAATTCCATCTTTGTTCTGGTAATCAATGGAGCCTATACACCCTTCCACATATTACAAGATATATTGATGGTGTTTTCACAGTAACTACATTAGAGATATTTGCAAAGTTATACTTCACTCTGAAATTAGCTTTGATTGGCAATGATGCCATCTCAGACATTCCCCTGTGCCAAATACTGTCACTGAGCAGAGAGCGCAATATGGATCATGGTCAATTTGGTGACTCAAAAGGCATTTTAGGTTCTTACTATCATTCATCCAACAAATATTTATTAAATGCCTGGCATGTTCCAAGCCATGGCAGGAACACCAGGATGAATCAGACATTGATTTTGTCTTAAAAGAAATTTTCATCAAGGTGAAGAAAATCAGGTAGATATTTTAAAAATATAGACAGAAAGTGATGTGGGGCACAAGAAAAACACACCTAGAAGGCTGTGCACCCCAGGTGACAAGAGAGAATGGTTTCTGCTGAGAACTCAAAAATAGAGACTGCAGTTCATACAAATGCAGATCACTGATGCCACCATCAGTAGTGAATTGTCTTAAGACAATTACCTCAAACCCAAGTATTTGGTATTTGTCTAGGGGGTTTCATTCACCAGAACTGTCATGCAAGCCAAGTTTGCCATGCTTTCTGCCTTTATATGAGCACCTCCTCTCCCCCGCCCCCACCACAACCATTACACACATTGCAGCAAGGCCTCCAGTCCTGGATCACAGCTCATGCTCCTTAACCTTCCTACCTCAATCAAAATGTCCCATCATAGAGACATTGTTTTACAGGGACCCTGGGTAGAAGTGGGCCAGTCTTCAAAGGAGAGATCACCAACACCATGTGCATAATATATTTGACACACGGGACCTCTGAAGTTATGTGGGTATTCATTCTGCCTATGTTTAAAGCTGTAGCCCACAGCATTATAGACACTGAGTCAATGGTAATAACAAATCAATAGGTTTTCACTAGCTTAATCACAACAAAACCTCAATAACTGGCTGGCAACTGCAAAGGCTAATGTGGCTTCAGTTTAGTCATCCCATTGTAATCTCTATGAATGGCATGGGCTGAAATTGTGCCAAATGCAGTCCACTCACCACAACTGGGTTGCCCTGCCTGAGAAAGCCATGGAGCTTTGACAGCTAAACTTGGGCAAAAGAATAAATATTTTTAGATAAAATATATCACAAAGGAATAACGGTATTTGTTTCATGTTTTAAGCATGCTAGTTGCAAAGATCCATGCATGTGGCTTTACAGATGTCTTTCTGAGTTGCATTTGTATCTTTGTCAATATAATATCATCTTACCTTGGTACACCACTGTATGTCTTGGCTATATGACATCAGTGTCTGTCTTGCACAATGGTATTGTGGAAAGGTCAATACTGTGCCAACCCACCTACAGCCTCTTCTGAGGGGACCCATCCTGCCCACACTTTCTGCCAAAGGGACAGGCCCAGGAAGCCACACTCAGTACCCAGTGCCCCACTTCCTCCATCCACAGATGATTGGTCCTGGCGGGCACCTGAGCCAATGGCAGACAACCCATAGGCTGAAGAGGGAGGTGCAGACTGCTTTGAAAGATAGACTGGACCAATCAGATTCTCTTTAGGCCCTAAACTTGAAACAAACAAATAACCATCAGTTAGTACTTGGAGCAGAAAAAGACATGGCATTTGTTGCTTAACCATAGAAATCAAACATCCATGAACTTCTACTGTGGAACACCTGGGAGCTTCCTTGAATCTAGAAGCACCTTTGAGTTCTGGATTCCTCGAGGCCAGGGTCTGATATGGCTCCTGCTCTTGGATTTGTCATTTTAAAATAATGTAATGTAATACAATATGTGAAATCCCTTTGTCTTGAGTTGGCTTGAATAGATTTCTGTTTCTTGCAACAAAAAATAAAAGCCAGATTAAAATTAGTGGGATATTAACACCTGGTCCCAACTGATCTCCTGGGCCATAAGGCCATCTGGAGAAATCACAAGAAGCAAGACAAACTGACAATGTCTTAGCCATTACTGGGAAGGCAATAGATGCCAAAAAAAGAAAAAAGGGAACTGAAAACTTTTAAAGACGATTTGGAAAGTTTGTGTGTACGCACCTCCCTGTTGAGTGTGCAGTGACTTGTAGAGCCAGCACCGTGAACAGAGTTGCCGCTCATGAACGAAACCTAGCATTTGAATGCTCACACTTAAAATAGGCTATGAATGACTGCCGGTTATGAGACATGCTAGATGCACAGGAATCATAAGTGATCGAAGCCAATTCACAAGAAAAATCAGGATGATATTATTTGAAGCAGCCTCAAAAGCAGGTGCTAGGTTTAGGGTGTGTCTACATGGCCCTGGTTTTTATTTCCACTCAGCTTTGGAAACTAAATGACACTGCTGTCTATTTACAACTGTGTCTTATATATGTTCATACAGAGTGTGTCTAAATAAAACATAGTTTACAAATAGCTCCACAATGGTAGCATTTCATGGCCAAAGATATTTCATGGCTTGGAGTTAAATACAATTTGGCCTCCATCTAAATGTTCCAGTTGATTTAGAAATTGAATTATTATCACATTTGATCCAAGAAGACATCTTACAAGTTTAAAAACTAAAATTTGTAAATGGGAGCTTTCATGACTTAAATGGAATTTCCTGTGCCTCTGTTATGTAAATTACATCTTCTTGCTATAGGGAAGCAGTATATTGAAGTGGGTAAGATATGGACGTTGGAAATAGAGAGGCTTGAGTTCAGATCCAGGCTCTATGATTTATTAGTCATGTGGCCTTGAGAAAGTTACCCCTGCAGTTTCTTTATTTTTAAAGCTAGGATGGTGATGATAACAGCACATACATTTCAGGATGTTGCAAAGATTAAATGGGTTAATAAACATACATGCTTAGAATAGTGCCTGGCTCATAGAAATACTCTACAAACGCTTGTCACTATTATTGGTAATTCTTTCATTGAACTCACAATGTAAATCATTAAGCCAACTCTTACTGAGTCCATGTGAGTACTGTGCTGGGTGTGTCCTTTTGTAATCCTATTGAAAAAGCACAGCTCACAAGGATAACAGGAATTCTCATTCTAAATTTACAGTTGCAGAAATGAGGCTTAGAAAGGAAGTTAACTAACTCTCTACAGCCTGTCTGGTTATTAAATGGCAGGGCTAGGATTAATAAATTCATTCATTTGTGCATTCAACATTTTTTTTTTCAAGACAGAGTCTCACTCTTGTTGTCCAGACTGGAGTGCAGTGGCATGGTCTTGGCTCACTGCAACCTCCACCTCCCAGGTTCAAGGAATTCTCCTGCCTCAGCCTCCCGAGTAGGTGAGATTACAGGTGTGCGCCCGGCTAATTTTAGTAGAGATGGAGTTTCACCATGTTTGCCAGGCTGGTCTCAAATGCCTGACCTCAGGTGATCCACCCACGTTGGCCTCCCAAAGTGCTGGGATTACAGGCGTAAGCCACCGTGCACGGATCAACATGTTGTTATTGAGCGCTAGTTACTTATTTTTCTAGGTGCTGGAATATAGAGAGGAACCAAATGGATTAAAATCTTTGCCTCCATGGAGCTTACCTTCAGCTAACGGAGACAGTCAAAAACAAGGTAAGTCAGTATTATGCGTAGGAGACCATAAGGTAGAGTGTGCTAACAAGAAAACTAAGCCAGAAGGGGAGTGGGAATGTATGTGTGCGTGTTGAGGGAGGTGGAGTTCACAATGCAATTTTTGCTAGAACAGGTCACTAGGGAAGGTCTCACTCAGAAGAGGACTTTTGAGGAAAGGCATGAGAGGAGAGGAAGCGAGCCATGGGAGTATCTGGGGGAAAGGTTCCAGGCAGCAGAAAGAGCACATGCAAAGGCCCTGAGGCAGGACTGTGCCTGGCATGTTCCAGGGACAGTAAAAAGCCAGTGTGGCTGAGGCAGAGAAAGCAGAGAAAACAATGGGAGATGAGATCACAGAGGTAAGGGATTGGCTGACATTGGTACTTACTGAAGAAAACCCCTCCCTATGTTCCTGTTAACTGGGGTTCTTCCACAAAGTCAACACATCTATAGAAGCCACTGATGAAACAGGCTCCCCCTTGGAAAGACCATCTCGCCTTCCAGCCTCTCCACCCTGCAGAGAGGAAAACCCGAGTTTGGCATTGGCAGTCAGGTAATTCATCAAATCTGGAAACCACCTCATCAGCATTCCCCTGGCCGACTGAAAGCAACCATGACGTTGTGCTGAATGCACTTGCAGAGTCGTGCTGTGCTCTCTCCGAGTTCATCACAGCACCTCCCTATGCAGGAGTTTCAATTCAAGGTCATTTTTGGTTCCTTTCAGTAGCAGACTCAGAACCAGACCTATTCAAGTGTCGGAATGGGGCAGACACGTTAATAGCCAGACCCCAGTGGGAGTTCTATTTTCCATTTCCTCCTCCCCCATATTTATTTGTTTCTTCCTCTCCTCTGTGCGGTAAAGGTGATCTTGCATGATATTTTCAGATGAGGCTTAAAAAGGTGGAGTGGAGGATGGGAAGATGACACCCTGAATTGGAGCTCACTCTTTCTCAGTCCCTCAGGCTGGAGTTGGGCTCCCTGGGTTTGAATCCCCATTCTATCACCTAGAAGCTATGTGACCTTAGTCAGGATACTCAGCCTCTCTGAGCCTCAGTTTAAAATTTTGAATTGGGGCCAGGTGCATTGGCTCAGGCCTGTAATCCCAGCAGTTTGGGAGGCCGAAGTGGGCAGATCACTTGAGGTCAGGATTTCAAGATCAGCCTGGCCAACGTGGTGAAACCCCTTCTCTACTAAAAATACAAAAATTAGCTGGGTGTGGTGGCACATGCCTGTAGTCTCAGCTACTTGGGAGGCTGAGGTAGGAGAATCACTTGAACACAGTAGGCCGAGGTTGCAGTGAGCTGAGATTGTGCCACTGCACTCCAGACTGGGTGATGCAGCAGGATCCCATCTCAAAAATAAAATAAAATAAAAGTAAAAAAATAAAATTTTTAATTGGGGATGATGATGACATCTTCCTCAAAGACTTGTCATGAGAATTCAATGTGGTCATTTAATTCTGTTTCAGGATTTAGCCAAATTTGGGTGGTATTTCCCTTTTGGTGGGGTACTTTTCATCACAATGAGAAGGATGTCTTAGGACTCCAGGACACTGAGAAGTGGGTGTCCAAAACATGTGGTTGTCTCTGCATTTCCACTCAAAGCAGAATTTTCCAGGTGCTTCCCTCTTTCTGCTGAAAGTTCACTTCATCTCCATCTGGGTGGTCCCAGCCTCCCAGGCTGATAAACCTCTTGAATTCTTAAGAGCAGACAGAGAGGTGGGCCCTCTGTGGTCTAGGGGAGAAGTGGCCCACTGCCTCAAATGGGAAAGATGTTCTAAATATGGTTATTCCCTTGCCTGGGACAAAAGCTGAAATTTTCTGGTCTCATGCAGGAAATTAAGGGAAATGTTTGTAAATTCTTTGGAAGGAGAAACATGAAAACAACAAGTAAATATCCTTTCTAGAGAAGGAGATTTTTAGCAAGGGAATTTGCAGAGATTATACCTTTCTTCCTTTAGTGTAACTTACCTTTTGGGGAAAGGGCACCCAGAATTTGGTGAATGTTGTCTAATGGCCACAGCTTATTAACCCTATGTGTTCCTGTAGACAGGGCAAAAAATTACTACACAGTTACGGCAGAAAGCGTCCCATGACAGGGATACAGCAAACAGTCAATATTACTCCTGGCAATAAACCAATGAATAAATAATACATCAGGAATAGCTACAGCGTTTCATAGAAATGGCCAAAGCAATTATCTTAGGATCATTGTAATTAGAAAAACATTCCCATGAAATGTGTCTGTAATTCAGTGATTTAAATGAATAGAATAATGTTTTCTTACTGGCTCAGATTACTACTTTAGAGATAATTTATCATGGTGTCTGATGAAGCTCCAATGGCAGGAGCCCTTCAGATTATGATTTTAAATCGTTGTGGCCTATTGATGGTGCAGCAGCTCATCTGGAGCGGCCGCTGGGGGGATGCCAGCTGCAGCAGGGGAGGTGCAGCCAGGGCTGCATGCTCTGCGGAGCTACCCAGGCCAGGAACAGGAGGGAGTCCTGCCTCCCACCGAGTTGGTGGGGAGGGAGCCCTGTGTTCTCGGGCGCCCCTGCAGCGACCAGCCGCAGCTCTGGACCCAGGCATCCCCCTTCTCTTGGGACCAGGAAGCCCCCCTTGCCCCTGCAGGCTAGGAAATGTCTGCTGCTGCTCCCTGGTCTCTCCCCACTCTTGGCACCAGCTCTGATTTTGGAGCAAAGTTGTGTCCAAGCTCATGCACTGTCGCAACCTGGAAGGGTGGGGGTGCTCAGGGCAGCACTGACATGCCAGACCCGCACCCCATCCCCTACCTCGGCCCCCTCCGGAATTTGGGCACCAACAGTGCCAGAGGGAGGCTGGGGGTGCTGAAGGTGGCTCAGCACAGGCCTGCGCCCCTTGGCACAAACAGCCAAGGCATCATGGATAGCATGTTGATGGTGAGAGGCAGGCAGGTTCCTGGCCAGAAAGGGGCAGGTCTCTAGTGAAACTCCACCTTCAAGCCAGGGACAGCCTGAAGCCTGGGGACCAGGCTGCCAGTTCCGGGTGCAGTCGGAGGCCCAGAGTGAGATCTTATGGTGCTTTTTCCAGGCTTGCCCATGGCTGCGCATGAACCAGTCAGCACACACTTCCCCCCTTCTGAGCCAATTAAAACCCTGGACTCAGCCAGACTCAGACAGAAGTCAGGACTAACAGCTGTGGGAAGGAGCTACCCACTTCCGGTCTCCTTGACACTTCAGGATGACCTGCCTGCACGTAGGAGCTACCCACCATGGGTCTCCTCTCCAGTGAGAGCTGGACACCTGCCAGGACGACCTGTCTGTGGAAAGGAGTTACCCACTCTGTGTCTCCTGAGAGCTGTTCTGTCACTCAATGAAGCTCCTCTCCACCTTTCTCACCTTCCAGTTGTCCAGGCACTCCATTCTTCCTGGACACAAGACAAAATCTTGGGACCTATCAAATGGTGGGACTGAAAGAGCTATAATACAAATGGTTAAAACACAACCCCCACTCTCCATGACGAGAGAAGAGCTGTGGCCCTTCAAGGAGTTCAGACGTAGGGGCTCCTCAGGCCAGTGTTGTGACACCTTCTTTAGGGCTCTGTGGTTACCGGTGTCTCCAAGCTTCTGGGCACCACCGCGTTTCTTGGTGCCCACAATGGAAGTTGCTTGCAATACGCCTGGTCCACCATCAGCCTCGCACAGAGCCAGCGCCTGGAGTTGGCCTCCCCATTGCAGCCGGCATGCCGGGCTATGTGCAGTGGCCAGAACCTGTTCAAATTCACACATCCCTCACCACTCCGCACATGGCTCCCCCTTGGTAGGCGTGGAATCTGGCCAGTAGCTAGAGCTGAGTGCAGCCTGCTGGGCCAAGTGGGTGGAATGAGCCCAGGGGTCCCGAGGATAACTTGGGCAAAGGTTCCACTGACCACACAGGTTTCCAGCTGGCAAAGTGACACCCTAAAGATCCTGTGACATTTTCTGGGACACTATCATGACCACAGACTCAGCATCAAACAGTTAAATGACCTTGACAGAAACCCATGAAATGAACTTATCCATATGAAGGATTCTTGCAGGTAAAAAGCGTGCTATGATGTAGATAACCACCTCTGCCTTATCACATTGGAAAATTGTGGCTGAGCTGTGCCAGGATTTTTGTGAAGGCTGAAGCAGAAGACAAAAGAGCCTGGCTTAAAGATGTATAGACCCACCAATTCCACTCTTACTTCTAAACTCAAAGACACATCCACCAAAAGACATATGCAAGAATGTCCATAATTGCCCAAACTTGAATCAACTGAATGTCCAGCAATAGTCAAATGGGGAAATTAAACATTCAATGAAAGACTACTCAGCAATTCAATAATTTTTTTAAAAAACCAGTTGCTACATACAACAACTTGAATTAATCCCAAAACATGTTGAGCCAAAGAAGCCAGACACCAAAATATATGCACTGTATGATTCCATTGACATAAGATTTTGAAGCAGACAAAACTAATCCACAGAGAAGGAGATCAGAGTAGTGGTTACCTTATCTAGTGTGCAGGTAGAGGTTATAGAATTGCAAAGACATGAAGCAGCCTACTGGATGCTGGACTATTCTATATCTTGATTGGAATAATGATTCCATGGGTGTGTATGTATGAAAAACTCACCATCTGCACACTTAATACTTGTACATGTTACTCTATGCAAATTATGCCTCAATTTAAAAATGAAAAAGTAGGAAACAAAAAATTAAATATAGAGGTAAACAGGATGTGTGGTTTTCTAGGTGGCTTTTATAAGACTCAAATTTAAGAATTGTGGCTCCTTTGTAAGGAGAGAAAATCTGAATCCCATACAGATAGACTTGTCCCAGGGTGACACTGTGTTTGTTCAACATTAACCAGCACTATTGAGACTACTGTGCCGGGCAGTGGGCTGGCTGGTGACAACACAATGGGAAAATGGGACTGTCGTGGACTCACTCAATAGGAGAAGCAACACTTCAGAAAGAAAACAACACACACAATTCTATCACTTCGAAATGTGATAGAGACTATAAGAAGAAAAATATACAAGACACACACGAGATGTTTTACAAGAAAGAACAAGAAGGAAGCCTACTTTTGTTTGGGAAGTCTGGAAAATCTCTGAAGAAATCACATTTGAATAAAGATGTGAAGGTTGGGTAGGAGTCAGCCAGCAGAATTAAGTATAACGGGAACACATGGAAGTGGAAGTGTGTGAGTGTGTATGTGTGTGTGTGTGAGAGAGAGAGACAGAAAGCGAGAGAGAGAGAGAAGCATGAGTAAAGGTCTTGAGCTGACTGGCCCAAGGAGCTGGGAGAATTCTAGTGTAAATAAAAGTTACTGAGTGGGAGGGAAGGAGGGAGAGAAGGCTGAGGGAGGAAGGTAGACAGGGGCCAAGCTATAGCGCACTTTCCAGGCCATGATTAGGGTTTAGATGAATGCCAAGTATAATAGAAAGGGTCAGAGGGTTAAGTAAGATCTGATTTACATTTAAAAGAGATCACTGGCTTCCAAGAAGAGAATAAACTAAAAAGAGATTAGAACAGTCAGAAGAACCAGATAAGACTATTGAAGTAATCCAGGAAGGAGAAGGCAACTTGAATTAAGATAGCGGAAACAAAAATGGAGAAAGGTGGATGGAAATAAGCTAGCTTTTTGAAATCCTTTTCTGATAACCTAATCTCTCTTCTAAAACTACCTATTAACTCTAATCCGTGCGCGTGTGCTCTCTCTCTCTCCCCGTCCTACTGAAACACACATACACACTCACAGTAGACCCTCACCCTCTCACCCACTAGATCCCAGCTGTGATGAGAAAGCAACAGCAACGATGTCCATTCAGGGCCTTGCTAGGAATTCCAAGGCATTATTTAGTTCAAGGAAAGGAAGTCAGGAGTAAATGTTAACATTCATTCAGGGTCACCTATGTGACAAGCATTGGGTTAGATACTTTCACATTTGTTTTCTTGGATATCAAATTGGATATTATTATCCTCATTTTAATAGGTGAGGAAATTGCAGCATGAAGAGGTTAAATAATTATTTTATTGCGGCCTCATAGCTATTTTAAATGGCAGAAGTAGATTGATTTCAGAGCCACCTGATTCCAGAAACCACATTCTTTCTACTACACTCTGCAAATGATTCTTTTATCAAAGGTGTATGGCTTTTTAATAACAGACACCAGGAAGAGTAATCCACAGGGATGGCTTATTAATGGTGACATTTAGATTTTCAAACACCTGGTTAAAAGCAGATCCCTTTGAACAGCAGTCTTCAGAGCCTCTGGGACACAGCCCCTTAGGCAACCTCGTACTCTAGTCCACCTGTGATTAACTACAAGTCCACCTCCATGCGCAGGTGCCCTGGATGCCAGTGATATCTGAGAGCAACCACTAAAGGTCAAAGGTGGCTACACAAATCCCAGCACTTTGGGAAGCTGAGGAGGGCAGATAGCGAGGTCAGGAGATCGAGACCATCCTGGCTAACACGCTGAAACCTGTCTCTACTAAACATAAAAAAAAAAAAAAAAAAAATTAGCCGGGCGAGGTGGCGGGCACCTGTAGTCCCAGCTACTTGAGGGGCTGAGGCTGGGGAATGGCGTGAACCCAGGAGGCGGAGCTTGCAGTGAGCTGAGATGGCGCCACCGCACTTCACCCTGGACGACAAAGCGAGACTCTGTCTCAAAAAAAAAAAAAAAAAAAATGTGGCTATACAACCTCCAAACGCAGTGACATCAGAGCTGAGTTCAGCCCAGGTGTGCTGAGTGAGGCAGGTAGAGACTTGAATAATACTGAAGTGTCTTAAGTTGGGTTTCACTATAAGACAGATGGATCTAGCCCCTGCCTTGGAAAACAGCATAGCCTTGTGGGGAGGGAAAGGGTAAGAGTGAGAAGCTTGCCGATTCTAGGGTTTCCTCCTGCTTTAACAGTGACTTTGCCCAATTACCATAAACACATTTCTTTGAGGTGGCCATGTGACCAGAGACACCATATCCTGGGGACTCAGGGAAGAGGGATGAATCCACTAGGATTCAATCGGAGAAGCAGGGCCACTATGAGTGATACGGAACAAGGGATTTGTTATTAAGATGAGCACGATTGTGGGAGCTGGTGAAGGGGGTGATGGCAAGCTGCTTCTGTACCTGGTGGGGGCCTAAAGCTGCTGTAGCTGGGCAGCTCTGGTAATCAGGAAAGAAGGCTGCATCTAATGTGAGGAGAGCAACATTAACTGGAAGCATGAGAAAAACAAGAACTGTCACCAGTGGAGGGTGTCCAGGTTCTTGGCATCTCGAATGAAAAAAATGGACAAAATGCACAAAGCAAGGAAAGAATTAAGCAACAAAAGCAATTTATTGAAAATGAATGCACACTCCACAAGGTAGGAGCTGGCCTGAGCAAGCAGCTCAAGAACCTGGTTACAGATTTTTCTGACCTTTAAATACCCTCTAGAGTTTTCTCATTGGTTACTAGGTGTACACCCTATGTAAATGAAGTAGTGGCCTGCAACCAGTCTGATTTGTTGTAGAAAGTGACCAATCAGAGGCTGAAGTGAAGTTACAAAGTTACACCCTATGCAAATGAAGACTTGGCCCATGACCAGTCTGACTGATTGCAGGAGGGAACTATCAGAGCTACTTTCAATTTTTCATCTGCCATGCAGAAGGACAGTGGGGGGCAGTACAAAGGGAGTAGCATCTGGTCCTTTTGTTACTTGGGCATGGAAAGTTGGGGTTTTCCATTTGATTTAGTTCTAGGAAGTCAGCATGAATTGGCCTTCCATTTCCTGCCTCCAGGACCTATTCTCCTGCTTCAGAACAATGAGGACAGAATTGACCCCACCTATGCCTCTTATTGCCTCCAATTTTGACAATGTGGGGAACCTGCAGAAGCCAACACTTTCTCCATGAGACTGCACACACAGTAAGTTTGCAACTCAAGAATCTGAAGGAGGAGATTGGGTAGGAACTGAAGGAGTTGCAGGCCCAGGCACTGCTCCATGCCAAGAGGATGAGACATTAGGTCAGCATGAGCTATGGGGTCTGCCTGATACCTACACCAATCCACAAAGACTGGCTACTGCTTCCTTCCCTTCTGCCTTCCCAGTCTCATGCACATTTCTCTTGTGGTCAGTCCTAATCTACAATGATACAGGGAAGAGAGTTCTGGGAAATATTTCCAACTTAGCTAAGTTGACACAGTACCAAGCCCCTTCAAGGGGAGACCTCTAGAGACAAATAATTACATTAACTAAAGATTTTATGGTATTGGTAGGTGGAAAGAGAATTCCCATTCAAACCTATAGTGCAATCCTGGCCAGATCCTTTGAGAAACAAACAAACAAACAAAAAAACCACTTGAGTCAGTCATGGTGGCACATGCTTATAGTCCCAGCTACTCAGAAGGCTCAGGTGAGAAGATCACTTGAGCCTGGGAGTTCGAGGCTCTAATGAGCCATGATCACACAATTGCACTCTAGCCTGGGTGACAGAGCAAGACCCTGTCTCAAAAAAAAAAAAAACAACTTGAAATTCAAGTATAAAGTGGAGGAGAGCTGAAAATCAACTAATAAATCATTAGTGAGTGCTGATTATATGCAAAGCCAAGTCGTAGGCATCACTGTGAAGATACAGACAGCAGCAGGATAGGATTCCTGCCCTCACTGGAAGGAAGATGAGGTAGACAAGTGCCACATATGCATTACACACTAAATACTCCACACTCCCGGGGACTCCTGCAGGATACTTCTAAAAGCTGCCTGCTGATTGGTTGATGGAACAGACTTGAGCATTCTCAGACTCAGGTTTAAATTCAGCCTTGCCCCCTACTAGATATATTTGGTTAGTCACTCTGAGCTTCCATTTCCTGGTTCATAAAGTACAGTTAGTAATAATACTAATATAAGTTGGTTTAAAAGATTAAAAGAGATTTTACATGTGAAGCACTGGCACACAGCAGGTATTCAGGAAGTGGTAGATATTTTATTGTTTGTCATCATCATCCCTGTTCCTTTTTAGACCCAAAGCCTACCTGAGTAGATGTATGACTTTAGTGTCAGGGACCTATGAGCTTGCAAAAATACATATATGTGTCTAATCTCTTTTTTTTTTTTTTTTTTTTTTTTGAGACGGAGTCTTGCTCTGTCGCTCGGGCTGGAGTGCAGTGGCCGGATCTCAGCTCACTGCAAGCTCCACCTCCCGGGTTTACGCCATTCTCCTGCCTCAGCCTCCAGAGTAGCTGGGACTACAGGCGCCCGCCACCTCGCCCGGCTAGTTTTTTTTTTTGGTATTTTAGTAGAGACGAGGTTTCACCATGTTAGCCAGGATGGTCTCGATCTCCTGACCTCGTGATCCGCCCGTCTCGGCCTCCCAAAGTGCTGGGATTACAGGCTTGAGCCACCGCGCCCAGCTGTGTCTAATCTCTTAATGATCAGCAGTTCGGATAAGTTGATGTGTTTCCCATATTTATATATTCATTCGGTAAATAGTAAGGGCCTAATACTATGCAAGACACGTGTGTCCAAATCGCATTCTAATGGCACAGCAATACAAGTCAGGGAGCTAAAAGTCTCAGATGGCTAATGCAAACAACATTCTTAGGAGCCGAAGTTCAGTTCAGCAAATATGTCCCGGAACTTGAAAGAAAAGGAAGAGGGGTTGAAAGACAAGAAGCCTCACTGTCGCTTGTAGTGGTCAAGGAAGATTTCAGAGAGCAAGTGGCATTGGGGTTCAGCTTGGAAGAATAGGCAAGGTTCACACCAGGAGGGAGGAGAGCAGCATTTCTGGGGCAGTGGAGGCTGGAAAGCCCCTGATATAGTCACAGAGTAGCAGCGAGAGGAGAGTGGGCTTGTAAGGTAGTAAGTAGGCCAAGAAGTAGACTGTGCAGGGCTTTGAATGTCAGGGTCAGGAGTTCAGACTTTGTATGGTGGACAGCAGGGTCACTGAAGGTTTTCATGGAGAGAAGGGGCACAATGGAAGCCAAGTTTTAGGAAAACGGAGGTGGCAGAAGTCTATTGTCTGTAGAGGATTGAGGAGAGACTGTAGGCAGGAAGGCTGACTGGACATCCTGTCACAGAAACTCAGAACTAAAGAGAGGTCCAGTAATGGGACACAGAGTGCAGGGAAGGCTGCAGGGACTCGTGGGAAGGGAGAAAGCAATGCTCTTGGTGCCTGCTTGCACATAAGGAGTGGCTAAAGGTGTGAGAGATGAGCTGGAATTCCAAGCCTGGGCAGCATGAACAGAAATAGGAAAGCCAGGGCTGGGGTGTGGGAAAGAGAAAAGAGGCTGTGTTCCACGTGGAGAGTCACTGAGGAGCCCTGAAGGCACAAGCAAGAGATGAGGGCAGACCAAAGATTGGGGGTAACCTCCAGAGAAGGGCAGACTGAACTCGGAAAATGCCTGAATATAGGAAGGGGCAGGAGGTACCAGAGAAAGAACAGAGGCCTGGTCTCCTGGGAAACCTAATGAAACCTTCGAATTGCTCATGATCAGCAGTTCGGATAAGTTGATGTGTTTCCCATATTTATATATTCATTCGGTAAATAGTAAGGGCGTAATACTATGCAAGACACGTGTGTCCAAATCGCATTCTAATGGCACAGCAATACAAGTCAGGGAGCTTCAAGACAGTGAAGACCTCCAGTCCTTATAGCTCTTCCTGATGCACTGGTGCTTGTTTCTACAAGAGAAACATCACATTGCAGACCTGCTCAATGGCTAAAGAAAAGAGAAAACTCAGACCATTCCCAAAGAGAGAGAGGATTCCCTCAGAAAGAGTTGAGCTATCGCCCACATCGTGGTCATGATGCTGCCTGTGTCAGGGTCCCTTGAGAACTAGACGGCGCATTCAAAGTGTTGAAGAGATTTGATGCAGAGGCCATTTGCAGAGTCAGGCACCGAGGACCAGCCACATTCATACACTGTCATCCTCCTCATCCCGAAGGGGAGCAGAGGGAATGGAGTTACTTGAAGCCTAAAGAGGGCCAAAGGGGTAGAACCAGTTGCCCAATCAGAGTGGTGGCTATAGGAGAACACAGCTACTGCCCAGAAGAGTAAAACGAATAAATACCCCAATGTTTCTCTCCTCCCACCTCCCTATTTCCTATAAGCACTTCTCATTAGCCAAACCACCCAGAAGCCACAAGACAATGAAGTCTAGCCTGTGCAATCTGCAGTGCTCAGTCTCCCAAGGTACAGAGCAGGTCAGAAAAGTGTAGAGGATGGATCTTGGGGAGAAAATGGAGAATAATGAGAACATTGGCTCATTTTCTTCCCTAGTTCAAAGTTCTACTTTGAGCAGAAGTAGACATGATTTTTTTTTTTTAGGCAAATTTTTTTTTTGTTATTATACTTTAAGTTCTAGGGTACATGTGCATAACGTGCAGGTTACATATGTATACGTGTGCCATGTTGGTGTGCTGCACCCATCAACTCGTCAGCACCCATCAATTCATCATTTATATCAGGTATAACTCCCAATGCAATCCCTCCCCCCTCCCCCCTCCCCATGATAGGCCCCGATGTGTGATGTTCCCCTTCCCGGGTCCAAGTGATGTCATTGTTCAGTTCCCACCTATGAGTGAGAACATGCGGTGTTTGGTTTTCTGTTCTTGTGATAGTTTGCTAAGAATGATGGTTTCCAGCTGCATCCATGTCCCTACAAAGGACGCAAACTCATCCTTTTTTATGGCTGCATAGTATTCCATGGTGTATATGTGCCACATTTTCTTAATCCAGTCTGTCACAGATGGACATTTGGGTTGATTCCAAGTCTTTGCTATTGTGAATAGTGCC
>NW_016806805.1:433030-442116 GCF_001698545.2 Rhinopithecus bieti
TCCCAGACATGATTAATTTTTATTGTAAATGATACACATTTGGATGGCATATTATGATTTCTAAAGTATTTCATATAGATTCTCCTTTTTGAGCTACATAGTATCCCTATGAGGTAGAAAACACCATGTTATTTATGTCCATTAAACTCTGAAGTCCAGAAACATTAAATGATTTATTCAAAGTCACACAGTGAGTGAATTGTGAAGTCCACACTAGAAATAATGCCCTCTAATTCTTAACCCACTGCTCTGTCCCAGGTGTGAAATTAATCTACCTGGGAAGGTGCCCCTGCTATAAAAGACAATAGGACACAGCTGTCCAGAATGTGGCATGCATTGTGGCCCTGGTCCAGTTGGGTGAACAGGGCCGTCCTGAGTTGTTTTCAATAAGCAAATATTCCTGACACTTCAATTATCCCAACCCAAACAATGAATACATTGTGCAAGAGGCTTCATAAATTTCATTCAGTTGGATGCAATGAGAATAATATAAGTCAAAGCTTTGTGTGTATTCCCTCAAAAAAAAAAAAGAAAGAAAGAAAGAAAGAAAGAAACCACCCAACAAAACAGAAATTGTTGTAAGGAAAACATCTAGGCTAGAAAAAAGAGGCAACACAGGCTCTGTGTTCATCTCTATCCCCGTATCTCTGCAGAGAAAGTGTCTTCAGTCAGGAACCCCAGTCTCTACAAGTCAAAGCAGGAATATCGGCCTTCTTACACTTGGACAACTCCAAAACTGTGTGATTGGTAAGATTTTTTTTTAACGTTCCTGTATTTGATGTCTTCTCCTCCTCATGTACACCCTCCTTGTCCACTTCCTCTACCGTACTGTCGTGAGCTGAATTGCATCCTCCTCTCCCCCGGCAAAAGATATTACTAAAATTCTAACCCCCAGTACCTCAGAATGTGGCCACGTTTGGTAACAGGGATGTTAAAAAAGTAATCAAGTTAAACTAGGGGTGTTACAATAGGCCCTAAGCCAATATGACTCGTGTACTGTGAAAAGAGAAAATTTGGACACAGAGACGGACACATAGAGGGAAGACATGCATAGAGACATGGAGAACACACCCATCAACCAACCAAGGAATGCCTGAGGCTACTGGGAGCTCAGGGAGCCCCGGAACAGATCCTTCCCTGGAGCTTTCAGAGGGAGCATGGTCTTGTGGACACCTTGATCTCGGACTTCCGGGCTCCAAAACAGTGAGCTAATAAACTTCTGTTGTTCTAAGCCACCCAATTTGTGGTACTTTGTTTACAGTAGCCCCTAGGAAATTAATACACCCACTAAATGTATGCACATATATATCAAAGATATAGCCAGGAAAATGGTAGTTATTTTCTTGGCAAAACTCAAGGTTTCATACAAAAATATCCAAAGAAAGTGCTGGAAAAGGTTTATATAGATTACACATTGATCCTTTTTTCTAACTCTGCAGAACAGGAGTGGATTAGGCTTTGTGACAATATCTGATGTGTTGGTACCAGAATTAATTATGATGCATTTGGTTCCAAGTAATAGTATATCCATATTAAGACGGTTTAAACAATGAAAGCAACATCTTGGCTCCCATACCTGAAAATGTAGATGTACTCTGGGATTTAAGCATGATTTTATCAAGGCTCTAGATTCCTTTCTCTGTAATTCTCTTCGTCTTGCCTCTTTTGTGTGTTGATTCCATCCTCAGGCTGGTTTCCCTCATGGTAGCAAAATCATTGCAGTGGTTCCGGCATGCATGTCTGACTCCAACACTTCCCGGAGAAAGAATGCCTTTATGCCCTAGATTCTTCAGCAACAGTCCCAGATGTGGTGCTGATTATTCCGTTCCTAACCAGTCCTAGGGGAAAGCCAACCACTGACTGGCTATGCTTCACTTGTGTGGTCCAATCACTGTGGCAAGACGCTTGAATTTTCCTAATGGCTTGGACCATTCTGGGCCTCCTGCTGGAGGCAGGGATGAGTGACCAGATATCCAGGGCAACCTTGAATGGAAGATGATCAAAATGAACACTGAGGAAGCACCACAATGTCCAGTCCAGAACTAAACCCTCTGCATATTGCAAAGTCTAATCTTGTCAAGACCTGATTGTTAGAACATTAGCTTGAGCTAGACTCACCTGCTTAAATGTGGAATCTAGAATATGAAGATTTCATTTCATATCTGAGAAGGGCCTATAAGTTGAGGAGGTGAGATTATATTTATTTTACTTATCAGGCACTGTTCCAGTTACTATGGCTACATAAGAAGTCATCTCAAAATGTAGCATCTTAGAACAACAATCATTATTTATTATCTCTCCAGGTTTCTGTGGATCAGGAATTCAGGTTGAGAGTAACTGGGCAGATGTAGCTCAGGTTCTCTCTGGTGGTTGCAGTCATTAGGTGGCTGTGGCTAGGGTCATATCAAAGGTATCATCACTAAATGTATACACATTTATACCCAAGGTGACACTTCACTGGGGACTTCAACAGCTGAGGCTTCTTGGACTTCTCTATTCCTACATTGTCTCTTCATGTGATCTCTGAAGCATGGTGGCTTCAGGAATAGGACTCCCAAGGGTGTGTGTGTGTGTGTGTGTGTGTTTTATCTATCTCGGGTATCTCTCTCTACACACACACACACACACACACACAGAGAAAGAGAGAGAGAGAGAGAGACAAAAGCAGGCGAGTCCTTATCAGCTTACATGACCTAGCCGTAGAAACCAGCAGCTTCACTTCTGCAACAAACTGTGCATCAGGGAAGTCACAAAGTCCCTCTGGGTCCAAGGGGAGAGGAAACAGACTCCACCCAGAATACAGAGTGGTAAGGTTCTAGCAGAGCACATGGGACCAGAAAATTACTGTGTCCCCATATGAAAAATACGGTCAGCCACACACGCTTATAGCATTTATATACCATAGACTGTTCCAAGTGTGTTACAACTACAAACTCATTTAATGGAATAGGGTACTAGACTTCCTTTTATAGATGGCAGATGCTGTGTGTGCCCCACCCACATCTTTTTGGTTCTCATCATTTCAGCACCTACCAGTTCATCTTCCAAATGCAGGATCTCGGCCCGAGAGCTTCCACTGGCCTCTGGAGTCTGGTGTGTTCTTGCACGCAGCAAGCCGGGTGTATTGGGGAATAGATTTCCTCTAGGAGCAGCTATCACCAAATAATTGGCAGGAGTTGGTGTATAAATGCCCTGGCTCCCTTGCCCTCTGGTGGCAGGATGGGATTTGATTCTGAGGCATGTGCTCTATGCTGGCTTCCACAGTCCCCCATGGGACAAGCTTCAGTGGTCCACAGTGGCAGCTTTCTTGACAATGCAACTCCATCATCTGCCTTTCTTTCCCTGTCTTCTTCCTACCACCACACTAGTGTTTCCTGTCACTCCCAAATAACCTACTTGGATCTGAACTTTTCTGGAGGAGCCCACACCAAGACTTTTAACTCGCCCAAGATCACTCAGTTAGGAATTTGAACCCAGATTATAATTGTAGGTAGCTTTGAGAGGCACTTTCTTAGCACCTATTAAGTGACATTAGAGAAAAGGCAGTGCTGAAGAGCCCAGGAAAAGGAGGTAAGATACCTCCAATCTAGACTTGGGATGTTCCAAAGTTACAGCCACCAAACACTTCTCGAGCTTATACTATGAGCCAGGCATTGGGCTACATGCTAGGGGAACTTGGCTCACTGATTCTGGGATGGACATAACAATTCTTGGCCAAATTCTCCCTCTTAGCTGTGATGAAAAATATCATAAAACTTTTAGATGAGAAAGCCCTGCTCTAGTATAAGATTCATTTTGCTAACACTGCTTCTGGGACTTCAGCATGGGCCGCTGGGATGGGGCTAGAATGAGCGTATTAGCTGGGGCTGCCATAACCAAATATCATCAACTGAGCAGCTTAAACAACCGAAATTTATTCTCTCACAGTTCTGGAGCCTGGGAAGTTCAAGGTCAAGGTGCTGGCCAGTTCAGTTTCTGCTGAGAGCTCTCTTCCTGGCTTTCAGGAATCTGTATCCTTTCTGTGTCCTCCCTTGATGGAGAGAGGTCTCCCTTCCTCTTTTTATAAGGACATTAATTGTGTTGTATAAGGGCCCCACCTTATGATCTCACTTAATCTTAATTAGCTCTGTATAGGCCCTTGCTACAAATACAGTCATATTGGGGGTTAAGACTTCAATATATGAATTCTGGGGGGACACAATTCAGTCCATAGCAGTCAGGTTCTAGTATAGTTTTCTGCAGGGGTTCACACCTGCAGAATAAGCTTTTAGCTTTATTTTATTTAGTTAGCAATCATTATCCACAGCAAATCGAGGGTGGAAGCACTTTTGACTACAAAAAATACTTCTAAAGTCTAAAGAGCATAAATATTGTGTGACTGGATGGGCCAGTGCCCTGTCTTAAGGAAGCCCTGCCAAAGGCCTCCCAGGGCAATTCATGCCGCTCCACTCATGGGAGGCTGCAGTCCAACATGTAAGTGCCTTCATTAAATCCTCTCCCACTTTTTCTCAAACTCAGGGTTTTTTTTTTGTTTTTTGATTTTTTCCTGAGAACATGCTGTCTCTTCATCTCTCTGAACTTCTAGGTAATATCTGTGTCATGAAAATAATCTAGATTAGAAGCGTGCGGCTTTGGCCAAATAGCTGAGTTTCACAGCAGCCAGCTCAGCCAGCCCAGTTTTGGGCTTTAAACAAGGAACTCCAGTTATTGAATCTAATCTTTCTCCCTTTTCTCTGTCTTCATAGGCAAATGGACAATCATCGATTTGTTGACAGAACACCTGTTAGGTGTAAGGCACAGTGCCATATGCTTTCCTTGGGGCTTGCCTTCAAGCAGCTAACAGAAATAAGAAGAAAAGAGGTGAAAAAGACTGTGATAAGGCCATAGTGGTGGATTGTGGATGTCCTGCCCTGTATCCACCTGAGTTTACTTGCGAGACAGCCTACACAGCATGCTGGCAACTTCCCCCTCACTGACTCAAATGTCAGTCTCCTTTGGCAACACCCTGACAGACACACCCAGGATCAATACTTTGTATCCTTCAATCCAATCAAGTTGCCACTCAGTATTAACCATCACACCTTCTAAGCCATCATCTCCTTCTAATCCTCCCATAACAATGGGTATAAGTTATGAAGGTGGGTTACCTATGGTACCTATCCCTCATTAAGTTGCCAGATGGATTTCACAGCACCTCAAGGTCAACATGCCCCAAGTCAAAGTCTTCTTTACCCATGAAATAAGCTGGTTTGCTACTTCCCTACATCTCTGAAGCGGTCCACCATTCCTCTGGCAACCATGTTCTCAAAGCCCAGAGGGAGGAAAAGAAAATGGATCTAAATAGAATGCCAGGTCCCACGCTGGATATTTTCACACCTTACCTCATTTAATACAACAAGCAAGGTGGTAGACAACATTGTCTGCCTTTGCAAATGAGGAAACAGAGGCTTAGAGAAGTTAAAGAATTTGCCTGAGAATAAAGCTAAAAGTAGCTTTAAAATACTAGAGCTGGGATTGCAAGCTTGATGCAAAGTTTGGGCTCTCTTCTTCCTTCACCAAGACCTTTCATTTTCCCTTTAAATATCTCTTATGTCTGCATTTCCCTTCCATTCCCATCACTAGCACTCTCCTCTAATGCCCCATCCAATGGGGAAGTCTCCAATAGGTCCCTCTGCTTATAACAGCCAAGAGGGTAGCTGTAAACCAGGTTCAGTAACAGATGCTTCATGTGAGGGAACTGATGGACAGCTGTCTAATGTATAACCTCTGACCTCAAAGGAATTTACAGTTCAGAGTCCAAAATAGCAAGGAAGTGGTGGGAGGAAGGTGAGAGAAAAGGGTGGGAGGGTGACAGAGGGGAGGGAGGGGAGTAAGGTGTGGGCCATGGAGGGAATCTGTCTGTCTCATGGTTTGCCCTAGGCACCCTTCTGCTCAGCCCCAGCATGCTTCTGGGCCCTCGTCCTCAACCCTCTTTGCTGTCCATATGGGTTCAATGTGAGTAACCGCAGTTGTAGAGTGTAGCTGTCTTCTTCTGACACAGTCCTAAATACAAAACTGAGTAGCCAGAAGAATCACTTCTAGGGTAAACGTCTGTAGACAATGGTTGTATTTCTTTTCAATATTACTGGTTAACATTGTGGAGCTATTACTGATGGGCCAGACTCTGTGTTAGGCACAGACTTTCCAGGGATTATTTCATTTAATCCTCACAGCAACCACCATGCATTTGCAGATAGGCAAGTCAGGCTCACAAAAATGTATGCAGGGTTTCAGGGTTATGATAGGTAGAGCCAAACCCATCTGCCCAACCCAAGGGCCCCTGAGCTCCAACCCTACATCAAACTTTCAACATAGTACACCTTTTAGGAAAAGATTCTTGTTGCAAAAGCACCATAGGCAGTGTGTGTGTAAGGTCATTGTAAAAGTGTAGATAAGCAAGGGATAAGTGTCATCCTACCACCCAGAAGTAACCACTGTTAATATGTTGGCTTATCTGTTCCCAGGTGTTTCTGTGCCTGTACATACTATTCTTCTTGAATAAAAATAGGATTACACAGTGTATACAGTTTTGTAACTTTTGTTCATGAAACAATATAGTGTATAATGCATTTCTTTCTTTATCATGAGATAGTCTTCTATGATACAGGAGGTTTTGTAAGATTTCTTCATTCTTTTGAATGGATGCACCATAATTTATTTAACCAATTCTTTATTTTTAGACATTTAGGAATCTGGTTTTGTTTCATCCTTTTAGTTTTTCACTCTTATAAATAATTCTGTGGTGGACGTCTACGTGGTTGAAGCTGTCCAGTCAAGCTCCTCACACCCTCTCAGGCCCTTGTCCAAATCCTTTGCCATACTGCAACTGGCAGGCTCACGGCCTTGGAACATGGGGCTTCCTTTGTCTGAGTCCCCTCCTCTCGCTCCAGTCACCAGCTAACTCATGCTGTCTCTTGGGTCTCAGATGAAATGCAGCTTCCTCTAGGGAGTCCAGGCCTTTCCGCTGTTTGTGCTCCTAGACCCTACCTTGTTCCTTCATTGCATTTAACATAATTATGATGAATTAATTGGCCATGTAATTACTTATCTAATTATGATGTTCCCTACTAGACTATTGGCTTCATGATGGCAGTGTCTTTGACTCCATTTTTCACTATGCTATCCCCAGAGCACTTCGTAAGAGTTTCTAAAATCTTTTCCATAAGGTTTTCAATTTACTTTGCCTAGATCCATCAGAGAAATCACTATATATGGCAGCTATAGCCTTATGAAATATATTTCTTAACTAATAATGTTTGAGAGTCAAAATTTTTCCTTGATCCATGGGCTGCAGAATGGATGCTGTATTATCACAGATGAAAACAACATTCATCTCCTTGGACTTTTCCATCAGAGCTCTTGGGTGACCAGGTGTATTGTCAATGAGCAGTAATATTTTGAAAAGAATCGTTATTTCTGAGCAGTAGGACTCAATAGTGGGCTTCAAATATTCAGTAAACCATGCTGTAAACAGATGTGCCATCATCCAGGTTTTGCTGTTCCATTTATAGAGCACAGGCAGAGTAGATTTAGTATAATTCTTAACGGCCCTAAAATTTTCAGAATGGTAAATAAGCTTTGCTTCAACTTAAAGTCACCAGCTATGTTAGCCCCTAACAAGAGAGTCAGCTTGTCCTTTGAAGCTTTGAAGCCAGGCATTGACTTCTCCTCTGTAGCTATGACAGTCCTACTTGTCATCCACTTCCAATCTAAGGCTATTTTGTGTACATTGAAAATATGTTGGCAAATGAAGCCACTTTTATTAATGATCTTACCTAGATCTTCTGGATAACTTCTGCAGCTTCTATATCTGCACTTGTTGCTTCACCTTGCATGTTTATGTTATGGAGATGGCTTCTTTCCTTAAAACCTCATGAACCAACCTCTGCTGGCTTCCAACTCTTCTTCTGCAGTTTTTTTTTTTTTTTTACCTCTCTCAGCCTTTGCAGAATTAAAGAGAGTTAGGACCTCGCTCTGGATTAGGCTTTGGTTTAACGAAATGTTGTGGCTGGTCTGATCTTCTACCCAGACCATTAAAATTTTGTCCATATCAGCGATAAGGATGTCTTGCTTTCTTATCACTCACGTGTTCACTAGAGAATAATTTTTAATTTTCTTCAAGAACTTTTCCTTTGCATTGGTGACCTGGCTAAGTGGCAGAAAAGGCCTAGCTTTTGGTTTATCTTGGTTTTCAATATGCCTTCCTCACTAAGCTTAATCATTTCTAGCTTTTGACTTCAAGTGAGAGACACACGACATTTCCTTTCACTTGAACATTTAGAGGCTACTATATGGCTAGTAATTAGCCAAATTTCAATATTTTTGTGTTTCAGGAAATAAGGAGGCCCAAAGAGAGGAGGATAGGTAGGAAAACTGCCAGTCGGTGGAGCAGTCAGAACACACACCATATTTATCAATTAAGTTCACCATTTTATACAGGCAAGATTTGCAGTGGTCCAAAACAATTACGATAGTAACATAGTGACATAAAAGATCACTGATCGCAGATCACCAGAACATATAATAATAATGAAAAGTTTGAAGTGTTGTGAGAATTACCAAAATGTGACACAGAGACATGTAGTGAGCACATGTTGTTGGAAAAAATGATGCCAGTAGGCTTGCTTATTGCAGGGTTGCCACAAATCTCCAATTTGTTAAAAAACACAGTATCTGTAAAGCACAATAAGACAAAGTGCAATAAAACAGGGTATGCCTGCATGTGAATCAGAGGTAGAAGATTCTTGGCCAGTTTCAGTGGCTCACGCCTATAATCCTAGCACTTTGGGAGGCCAAGGTGGGCAGATCACTTGAGGACAGGAGTTCCAGACCAGCCTGGCCAATGTAGTGAAACTTTGTCTCTACTAAAAATACAAAAATTAGCCAGGCATGGTGGCACACAGCTGTAATCCCAGCTACTCGGGAGACTGAGGTAGAATCACTCGAACCCGGAAGGTGGAGGCTGTAACGAGCCGAGATCGCACCACTGCACTCCAGCCTGGGCAACACAGCAAGACTGTCTCAAAAAAAAAAAAAAAAAAAAAAAA
>NW_016806805.1:442583-464151 GCF_001698545.2 Rhinopithecus bieti
AAAAAAAAAAAAAAAAAAAAAAAACCCTAAAGAACAAAAACAAACAAAAAATAAGAGATGAAGATTCTATTTCCAAGGTTGCCACAAACTTTGTGATCTTGGGCACAGAGAAGTTGTGAATTCTAAAATCCCTTTGAATTCTAAATTCTGCAACTCTATGCATTGGGCAGTGGACAGAACGTGAACTTTGACATCAGAAAGATCTGTTTTCAAAAACGTGCCTTGTTGCTTTCTAGCTGATGGGTCTTATAGTTAAGCTTTCTGATTTTAATTTCCTCATCAATAAAATTAGGCTAATAATATCTTCCTTGCTGTATTAGTATGAGAATTAATGCTAACACAGTGGACAATTCTTGGCATCAATTAAGGACAGCATTGGTGGTTCTCATGCTGGCCTTGCTGGTGGCCCAGCAGCAACTTCCTTCCGTTGCCCATGTAAGCCTCTGTCTCACTATAGGAAATCTACACACACATTCACCACCAAGTAATGCCTCAGACACCTTCACACTCTTGAACTTTCCTATGACTATGATACATGCTTTTCAATCTATCTTAAGGTGACCTTCACTTGCACGGAAAGTCTGAAAATGTACAGTCAGTGTTGCGTAACTGTGAGGTTGGCCTATAAAGGAAGCAGCTTTTCTTTTCTTCCTTTAATTTTTTTTTTTCATTCACTTGAGGCATTCCCCTTGTGGGCGTGTGATCTCCCCGATGGCAGCAATAGCTCAGGCAGCCACAACCACAGCCCTCAGTCCGCTGCAAGTAAGAGCGCAGAACACCTGGCCTCCTACAGCCTGGAGCTCCAGCAGTTCCATCTGGTGGCCGCCAGAGCAAAGGCTCAAGGACCTCTAGGCTTGCCCTGAACAAGGCACAGGGGCAGCTGTCACTCCCTGGAGCAAACTTACTCTGGGGAATCCTCTGGTCAAATTCCAACAGCTCAGAATTCCAGAGATGCCAGGAGAGCCAAAGCACTCACATGACCCTCCACTCATCAGCACACACAGTTGTCTGTGATTGTCTGTGATCCAGGTAGGAAAGTGAAATGTTTTCATCTGAGTGCACATCATGACATGGGAACCAGAAGACATTTCAGAAATAGGTTGATTCAGTCTTGTTACCTGTATATATATATATATACACACACACACACACAACAAGAGCCACAGAAACAGGTTGTTTTCTGCCTGGTAGTCTTTAACTCTGGTCACACTTTAACATCACCAGGAGAGAAAAACAGGCAAAAAGACATGGTCGAATATTACAATAGCCAACCCTTACATCAAGTTTACCCTGTGCCAGGCACTGTCTAAGTACTTAGTCTGCAAAACCCCAAAGAGTAGCTATGACACTATCCTCATGTTACACATGAGGAATGGGAGTACTGAAGTGTTAAATAACTTGCTCAAGATCACATAGCTCATGAGTGGCAAAGACAGAGTTTGAATCCACCTAACAGTCTGATTTCAGACACCAAGCTCTAAACCACCGTGTTTCACAGAAGAAAAGTTACAAAGAACCAAAAAACGTAAGAAAAGATGCTTAACCTCACCAGGGACCAAGAGAAGGTATGGCAAAAAAAAAAAAAAAAAAAAAGACATGCTCAAATACTTGTAGAGTGTACGTCGGCCCTTTTAGAAAGGTGATTTGTGAGTGTCTACCAAATGTAAACTATGAATTCGCCCTGGCCCAGGATTCCACTTCCAGTAATCTATGCTGCTGGAATACTCAAAAGCTTTGTGTACGAGGATGCTCACAGATGGCAATATCTTTGCAAGGCCCTCTGGCCATCTCTGTATGTGACTCATGTAAAGTACCTGGCACTTCTTAGGTACTCCAGAGCTGCTTGCAAGAATATGCAACCAATAAATATTTATTTATCTAAATAATGATGTGTTGTCCAAGTACTTCAGTAATGCTACTAACAATTCAATAGTGAAAGTGTGACCACACCAAGCTTGGCAAAACTACAAGGGATCACAAAAAGGCTCTTCTCTTTCAGGCTCTGTTAGGGAGGAAGATGGCCCCACTTGCTGCATTATCTGGGTCCACCACTGGGGGGTCTGATGAGTGCAGCCAATGGATGACACCAGCAGATGAGAGGGTAGGAGTGAGAGCTGGTGTGTTTACGCCTCCTCCTACCCCTTCTATACCTCTGTTGCTCTACACTGGGTCATGGTTTCAGCAGTGGCTGGAGTTACTTACAGCCCCAGATCTCTCTGGTTGGTCACTGTCTCACGGCTTTGACTCACGTTGGTTTTGGTGATGCTTTTTCTCCTTCAAGCTTAGAAGAGGGGATGGTTTCTACTGTCGTTAGCCTCTGGCTGCCTCATTCCATCTTCATTGCTCCACTCACCTGCCCACATGTCTATTCAGAGCCCCTTACTAAAACAGTCTCTGATTGAAGCCTTGAGTGTGCCATCTTTATTTGCCAAGACCGTAAGTGATTTGGTCTCAGACTTTCATCCAGTGTACATTTGTGGAGGACCTTATAGGGGTTACCAGCATGAGGAAGTCAGTCCCTTCCACCTGTCAGCTCAGGGGAGCAGCTATAGCAGGGGTATTCCATGGGCCCGTGCAGGACCTTTTCCTTCAAATTCATCAGGGGCCTCGCTCTTTTCTAAGTGACAATGAATTAAGATGGCAACACTTGGTTAAGTAAGTTTTTGTTCAGGTGTCTGTCTCAGATAAATCTAAATCCAGTTAAAACCTCTCTATCTCTAGAAATACCTTAAGAACTTCATCTCATAGGGCAAGTGCAGTGAGTTCAAAGAGGCTAAGGGGAAGTGAAGTGGAAGCAAACCTGCTTCTCCTTGAGTGTCCCCACCTCAGGGAAGGATACTGCCAACCATTTGGTCCCAAACCTGAAGCCCCAGAATCTCTCACTCTACCTCTCTAAACCTCTCCCTGGTCTATCCCCTCCCATCCATCTTCATTTCTACTGCCTTGGTCCAGGCTCTTAACTTTTCTTGTTTGCAGTGGTCATAAGGAGTGGATTGTGTCCTCATCTCTGCATTCCAGTCTGGCACAGTGTCTGGCATAGAGTGGGCCCTCAGAAAAGGTTGGTTGCATGAATCAAAGCCTGTCACAGTAGCCTCCCACCTTCCTTCCTTCCCCAGTCTATTGCCCATCTGACATGGTGAGATCTTTCTAAATCAGAGATATAGTTACATCATTACTTAAAGTCCTTCAGTGTTTCCACCATGGCTCTTAGCCAGCCAGGGCTTGCCAACCTTTGTCTATAAAGAAACAAATAGTAGATATTTCAGGCTTTGTGGGCCCTACAGTTAGTTTCTGTTGCAACTACTCAACTCTGTTGTTATTGTGTGAAAGCAGCCATAGATGGTACCTCATCAATGAGCTCAGCTGTGTTCCAATAAAACTCGATTCACAAAAACAGGCAGCAGGCTGAATTGGCCCGAGGGCCACAGTTTGCTGCTCCTGCTCTAACAAGTACGTCCAAGCCGGCTGCTGTGCCATCACGACCTGGATTCAGCTGGCCTGAGTCCTGACACTCCTACTTCATACTTTACTCACCATCAATGCCACTTTTCTTCCAATCCTTCCCATATGCTGTGTATTTTCAGGTATCTGTGACTTTACATTTGCTGTTCTCTTTCTAGAATCCCTTCTCTCATCCATATGCCTATGAAACATTTATCTTACAAAGCCCCTTGCTTTGAAGGCTTCCCGACAACTCCCCGACCCCTGCCCCCAGAGAGTAACCTCACCCTATTTTTGTTGCCTTAAACCTGTTTCCATTATTAGAGTTCCACCTAACTCAATCTTGTTATTACTTGTTGACATGTCTGTATCCAATTATGGAAGCGATAGGCCTGTTACAGAGCTGCTTAGGAAATGTCTGCTGATTGAGGTGAAATCAAGGTGCCCAGTTCTTGACTGTTGCCCAAACATAACTATTTAGTGCCCCTTTTCACTCTGAGAAGCGACCCTATGGAATTGATAAATTATGCAGTTGCCCTACCTTTCTGCACTTTTGTATGGGTGGCTACCTGCTTAGCCTATATGTGGGATCACAAGAGAAGGGTTCAGGATCTCCCTTCCCAGTGTTTACTCCCTTCCCTGTGTCAGTCAGCAGATAGGTGTCCCTGGCCTCCCCAGGCCCAGCACAGAACAGCTGCAGGCCAGGGCTGAGAGGTTGCCAATGCAGGTCCAGTTTTCTGTCTCCACTCAGCCCGAGGAGATAGAGTCAATCAAGACACTAAGCACAGTAAGACTTGCAAGGAGGGTACAATCCCATGGTGACCAGTCAACTCTGCCCTATTCCATGACCCCAGGATAACTCTAACTAAAGCCAGGGCAGGGGGGAGAAAGCACTCCATGATCAGTGCAGGAAATCCTCCAAGCCCAGGCCCCAAGAGGGTCGGGCCACTTGTGGGGCCTTTATGCACAGAAAGGAAGTATCTTGTTAGAGTGACCATCCCTCTTCAAGAGTAATAGGAGTAGCTCCTGGAAAAGGCGCTCAGGAGAAAGAGAAACACCAAATGACTTTTTCCCCCTACGCCTCCTCCACTTGTTTGACAAGCAGCCTGGTTGCCCTAGCCTCTTTCTTGAACTTCCTCTCTCCACCCCCGTATTTCAGACACGTCCATCTCTGTTCCCTGGGCCCCTCACAGGAATACGAAATTGTCACCCGGAAGTGGGGCTGTGTAAGAAGCCCTCGCTTCTTTGAAAGCAGTTCCAAATCTGGGAGTGGTTCCCATAACTCTTGCAGCTCAGAAGTCAGAGCAAAAGGCAACTGAATGCATTTGCCAAAAATGTCTCTCTCTGCATGTGAATCCCAAGTGCTATCTATGTGGCAATCTTCACAAAACCGCCCTCCTGAAAGGTCAGTCTTATTATTTCCAAGAGAATTGAGCTCATTCTGACCCCAAGGTTCTAACTCACGACCTTTTTGTTTAATGCTCCTGTCTTTTGTTTAATAAGTCTTTTGAGTAGCTTTTGATATAAGTCCCCTACCCCGAACTCCAAGCTGCATTCAATTCTCCACAAATAGAGCTGGCATCCAGAATTGGGTATAAGGCAATGCCTGCTTTAAAAAAAAAAAAAAAAAAAGCCAATAGACAAAATTTCAAGCTTAGGAAACAAAGGAATCACACTATAGCAGACATTCAGAAGGATTCTTCACATGATGAGGACTCACTACAATTTCTTTACAAACTGAAAGTGCTCCTTCACAAATGAACATTTAAATTCAGGAGCACTTTCAGTTAAAGCAAAGGAGTTAAAGCAAAGACTTCAGAAGCCAGTATCAAATAAAGATCATCTCTCAAACTATAACAGGAGGAAAACAGGAATTAATTTATTCCAGACTTTTTAGAAACACCCTCCTCTTTGACTTACATTACATAGAACACAGGTGTATGCTTGATATAAAACCAAAAAATAAAATAAAGTTCAACACCAAACCATTTGGTGGCAAAAAGTCGTAAATTCTGAAACTTTAGCAAATTGGTGATTTATTTTCCACCATGCACAAAATGCTCCATAAATTTAGAAGAGACGACCTCACCTGAACAAGGCATGCTTCCCACTTTCAGAGAGCTGTCCTTCTGGAGGTGAGACAAGAGAAATAGATGAATAATTTACATAAAACCGAAAATGAGCTATGTGATCTTGGGCAATTTATATAACCTCATTAAGTCTGCTTTCTCATCTTTAAAATAAAAAGTACGCATCACAGGATCTCCATGAGGATGAACTGAGATGATGCAGGTGAAAGGCATAGTACAGTGGAGGGAAGAGCTAGGACATCATTCCATATTAGCTGTACTGCTCTTGGTGGCTCTTATCATCATCCGCATTTCCCTTACAATGTCATTATAGAAAGTGGAAAGAAGAGATTATTCTCTTCAGTAGAATCAAGAAACAATGGATGGAGGAGGTAGAATCTGAGCTGGATCTGAGAGGATAGGTGGGATTTTGGGAGAGGAGATGGGGTTCAGGAGGGGCAGCCCATGATAAGGATGTGAGTCAGGTTCAGCATGAGGAACAGTGGAGCCTGGGTCCTTGAGGCCATGGACAGATTTGGCTGGCATGAAGGATATCTTTTTTTTCTTTTTTTTTGAGACAGGGTCTTGCTCTGTTGCCCAGGCAAGAGTGCAGAGGCACAATCTTGGCTCACTGCAGCCTTAACCTCCCAGGCTCAAGCAATTCTCCCACCTCAGCTTCCCTAGTAGCTGGGACTAGAGGCAGCCACCACCACACCTGGCTAATTTTTGTGTTTTTTGTAGAGACAGGGTTTCACCATGTTGCCCAGGCTGGTCTTGAACTCCTGAACTCAAGCAATCTGCCTGCCCTGACCTCCCAAAGTGCTGGGATTACAGGCATGAGCCACCGCACCTGGCTGGCATGAAGGATATCTAACAGGGAGAAAAAAAAGAGGCAAGGCTGGAAACAGAGGCCGAGATAAAATTTTGAAAGAAGTTTAACCTTCCCAAATGAGGTATTTGAATGTTACCCTATTGGCAACAGGGAGCAGCCAAAGGTGTTTGAGGAGAGGAGTAATATGCTGTGAGTTATATTTCAGATACAATTCTTCTGGTAGCAGTGTACCAAATGGACAGCAATAGAGAATCCAGGCAGGCTACTTGGCTATTTTAATGGCCTGGGTAAGAAAGAGTGAGGGCCTAAACAAGCCAGAAAGTCTATAGAAAACAAATAAAGGGGATAGATGTAGATGGCCAAAACACTTTGAAGGAAGATCGGCTGACCTAATTCAAAGGAGAAAGAGAATTGACTCCTCTTTTGGTGATTTAAAGACCTTTGAACTTGGGTACAGATACCATTTTAAAAGTTAGAAAATGCAGGAAGAGGAACCAGTTCAGGGACAGGAGAAAAATCATCTGTTGCTATAGTGTGTGAGGTTAAGGCTTCCACTGGCAAGAAGGCCTTGGATAGAAATGAATTCTTCTGTTTCTTCCTCTGTGAAATGGAGATATCTGGGTGTACTCCATAACTTCTACAGTTAGAGTTACTGATTTCTAAGTATGAGCTTCTCAGGGGCTAGAGTCTCTTTACTCATGATTCATGGTTTGGGGAGTAGATGTATGACTCACCCCTGTGTACTTATTTATATCCATTACTACTTACCCAGACAGCCTTTAATAGACTTGCAAAATCAAATATGGGCCCAATATTCTAATACTTGAAAAGAGAGATGGGTTTTGTCTATTTTCTAAACATAGTTCCTTTAGCATATAAAATTCCAGCAGTAGTTATCGAAACCCTATAGTTTCTTGTCAACTTGGATGAAAATTATAGTACTGTATCAGTCAGGATACAGTGAGGAAAATAAAAAATACTGGGTATTCTAACAGATAAAATATAATATAGGGATTTTAGTCCTCCAATGTCTATTGGAGGCAAATATTGGAGCAAAATAAACACACTGAGCTAACACCAAGGTAGTAAGTTCAGGAAGTATCCACCCCAGGAGAACCAACAAGAAATTGGAGTTATCAGAACCTACAAGCTCAGTGGGGAGCCCCATGGAGCTGAGAGGCTAGCCTCCGTGGAAGCACTGCCCAGCTCATGCTGCTCTCTGAGAGCCTGCATTAAAATTGGCTCTGGAAGTGCCAGAAGAAGGTGAACTGGAAGCCACTGCCACTGCTGGGGTGAAGGGCCATTGCTTGCAGAAGAAGAGCAAGTCCTCTGTCCCCTCTCCCTGTCCCTCCTTGTAATAACCTAACCTGAAGCCAGCTAATGAAGAATAAATGTAGTTTGCAGGCCAGGCACGGTGGCTCACGCCTATAATCCCAACACTTTGGGAGGCCAAGGGGACAGATCACAAGGTCAGGACTTCCAGACCAGCCTGGCCAAAATAGTGAAACCCTGTCTCTACTAAAAATACAAAAAATTAGCTAGGCCTGGTGGCATATGCCTGTAGTCCCAGCTACATGGGAAGCTGAGGCAGGAGAATCGCTTGAACCCAGGAAGCAGAGTTTGCAGTGAGCCGAGATAGCACCATTGCACTCCAGCCCAGGCGACAGTGTGAGACTCCGTCTCAAAGAAAAAAAAAAAAAAAAAAAAAAAAATATAGTTTGCAAAGTCCCAGGATCACACAACAAAGAAAGTAGAGAAAGGTGAATTTGGAGCTGGAAACCAATAACTTAGTAACTGACATGAGGAAATTTACATAGCACATGACTTGAGAAATATCAGATTGCTATGTTATTCTCTGAACAAGCAAACACAAAATAAAAAACTGTTTCAGATAATGGAATACAGACTAGAAATATTAAACTACTCTCCCATAAGCCTCAAAGAAAAAAAATAAATGGACACTTTGTGGTGTGAAAGTGCTTATGGTAATGTATAGGGATCAAGGTGGACACATACCCTGACATGACCTACCCCCTCAGTGATTTATACCGTCATCTAATCCCACCCCCTTGAGTGTAGCCAAGACCTGAGAATTGCTTTTAACCAATAGAATATGGCAAAGATAATGGGATATTGCTCCCTTGATTATGTTATAAAATTCAGTCTTAGCTGGCTGGACTGAGAAAGAGTCTCCCACCAGCCTTGAAAAAGCAAACATCCATGCTGGGACTGGCCGGTGGCCTCTAGGACCTGAGAGTGGTTTCCAGCCAACTGCCAGTAAGAGGCAGGGGGCCTTGGTCATACAACCTCAGGGAAATGAATTCTTCCAAAGTCTGAATGAGCTCAGAAGCAGATCCTCCCCGAGAGCCTCCAGATAAGACCACAGCCGAGGCCAACACCTGAAGGCAGCCTCCTGAGTGAACTCTCAGCAGAAGGCCCAGCTAGCCTGTGCATAGACCCCTGACCCAGTGAAACTGTAGGATAGTAAACCAACATAGGAATAATGTTTATTTCTCTATTTTCCATCTATAGTCAACATTGACCTCTTATTGAGCATCTACCATAGGCTAGATATTTCTAGTCTTCAAGAAGCCAGTTTAGTAGGAAAAACAAACAAGTAACCAGAGCATTCCAGCCTAGGGTGATATGCTCAGGATGTAGGTGAGCCCGGGGGACTGCAGGAGCCTGGATGAGGGCAGCCTGGCCAGAGCAGGGGCCTGGGGCAGCCTTCAAAGGAGGAGGTCTTAGTTAAAGGAAGATTAACTAGTTAACTAGGGAAGGGGGCTTTAGGCACAGGTCCAGACAATTAGATCGTTCTTGATTGCTGATCATTTTTCTCCAACTTCATTATATGTAACAGAAATCAGAAAGAAAGGATTCAATACAAGTTCTTCCTTAAATTGTTTTTCTTGCATCAGATTTACACTCATATTACAGCATTCAATTGAAAATCCAAAATCCAGAAGAGCCTAAAAAAATGTGTGCTTGAGCTTAGATGTGTCTCCTGATAGAGATTAGATTAGCGATTGTTTGTCTTAATAAACGGTACTTCCTCTTGAAACTGTGCCCAAAACAACCTTAAAAAGTTCCGATTTCATGAAACGTGTCACTTCCTCTCCACTCACAGCCCCCATTTTCCTTCCTTCCCCTGGGTCTCACTTTTTTTTTTTTTTTTTTAATGTAATGCTTTCGTGTTTGTAATAATACCCGTCCTTGGCAGGCTGATATGATATAACTCCCAGTTTTCTGGGGAGAGTTTTGTGATGCAGTGAGTTTTGATCTCAGCCAAGGTCACAGAGAGGGTCAGAAACAACAGAGCCGAGATTTGACCCCTCACCCCAGAAGCCTCAGGAGGGGCCCCACAGTCGTTTTCTTGTCATCATCTGAACTTGGAATGGCCTCCCACCCACACCCAGCCTTCCCTGGTGCCTCCTTCGCTTCCCATCACTTCACAGAGCAGTTATTCAGGGTCTGCGTGTATGAGCAGCTCAGCCATGTTGCATGACCTACTTTGGCATTTTCACACTACTCAGAGAAACTTTAGGGCAGAACCATGATAGTGGAGAGAAGCCTCCCTCCCAGCCACACCTGGCTCAGTTTGGACCTGCTAACCCTGAACAAAGGAGCAGAGGGCAGAGTGGACGAAAAGACAAAGGGAAGGAACGAGGTGACCACAGCTGGCCTTCAGCAATGCCAAAGTGACCAGTGCAGGAACTCCTTGAATGTTTGGGCAGGGACATAAGGCACCTGTCTGTTTCACATCTGCTAATCAATTTCTTATCAAGTCATCATGGAGGCTGTTTGGGGAGGAACCCTGTCTTCTGTGAGTTTTCTAAAGCACCCTGTCCTCTTCCCACAAGGACAGTATAATTAGTAACATCAAACACTGCAGGCTACCATCTCCTGTAAGGTGGGCTATTAACTTTTCAGAGGGCGTGAAGAGCTACCACTCCTATTTCAAATAAAGCTAATGCCAAGGAACCCACATTTAAAGTTCTAAAACAGCAGCTACGCACCCACCACCACCCACAGATCTAGTGATAGAGATTTTTTCTTTTTCTGGCTTGGCCTATTATTTATTTAGAATCAGAACTGATTTCTATCTGGATGATGTAGTCATTTAGGCTGACATCTCAAAGCATCCGACAATAGAGTCCCCTCCCTCTTAAGAAGAACCATTGAGATACTATGACAGTGACCTTTGTGACTGAGGGTAGGATTTTGCCAAATCCAGGAAGGCTCCTGCATTGACCATTATCACCTGCCTCCCCCAACCTTGCTGAGATCTTGCTCAGACCAGGAATGCCTAAATTGGAGGTTCCGAAACAGGGGCAGAAACAAAAGTGCTCGTTCCTTCCCAGGCAGTGAGGGCTCTTTTCTGTTGGAGCCCTGGGCCTGGACACTCCTCCAGCCATTGGTATTGTCTTTGAAGCCAACTTTATGATTTCACACTTGGTCTGGTTTACCTTTTAATGTCCTAAGTGGAAATCTTGGGAAGGTTGGTTGGACGAGTACATGGGTAGAGGAAGAAGAAAATTGAAACTCTCTTTTTAAAAATACAATTGAATTAAGAATTTAGAATTACATTTTAACATAACAAGCTCTAAGAGAAAAGTTTCCTTAAAGAATAGACTTTTGCTGTATGTCAATTAGTGAGCCTGTTCTTGCGGTAGGTTTTCTCTGCTGCCTCAGAGCCAAATCTTCAGCCTCCCACACAGATCTGTGAAATCAATTGTCTTCCCCAAACATGTGGTAACCACAGAGAAGCAAAATTAATAAAACTGCTCCAAAAGATGATTTTTAAAGATGACATTCCTATTCTCGCTTTAAGCTTTCTTTCCTGAGGCCAAGTAGGGGCCCTGAAGTGGGAGCAGGAGGGGTTTGGTGAGAATTTGGGACCCGTATCTTTTTTATATTTAAGTTTTAGAGTTTTAGTTTCACTTAGTTGTTTTGGGAGAGAAGGAGAGCAGGGAGGATTTAAAGGTGATAAGGAGGAGGCCAAAAAAAAAAAAAAAAAAAAGGGTAAAGAAAAGAAAAGTCAATCAAGTTAGGACTGTCATGCCTGACAAACATGCATGTCAAGCCAAGGGGGTCTGGGGTCCACTCAACACCCCCACACGCACCTTCATTTGGTTGCTCGCCTCCCCTGCCTGGGTTAAAGGCTACCACTGAGGGTGGCGTGGCTGACATACCGAATCTGCCACCCAGTGACGTTCCTTGGGAGCAGGCCTCGCTCAGCCCAGGCCTGACAATGGCAGCTTAAGACAGGCAGAGGCCATCAGTCTCCATTACGAAGACAAGGTTTTCCTCCCATATTATCCCGTCTGTCATGTCCTCCTTAGATGCCAAAGGCATGGCTGTCTCATACATCATCATCATTTTCTCTCCACAAAGATGGAGAGCCCCAGGGAGGGGTCCTTTTTGCTCAGGGTCCTGCTATGGATGGCCAAGGGCCTTCCCTCAGTGACAGAAGCAATGCTGAGCTGCCAGGGGAGACATTTGCATCCCTATTAGGCCCAGGGCTTTGAAGGTGGGGGAGGAGGGACTTGCCAGCCAGTTTGTAAATCAGAAGCTTAAACAAACTTCCACCATCTCTGGAGGCCTGGAGAGCACTCCTGTGATACCAAGAGGGGAAGGAGGGGGTGGGGAAAAAAGCACCTCAAACGTAGAGCTCCAGAACATACATGCGCTTAGTTTTGGCAGAGAAAAAGATACACTTAGTCTTGGCAGATACACAATCTTGTCACTGAAAATTGGAATATTATTAATAGTAGTTATATTAAATTAAGCACTGGGTGCACAATTTTATTGAATTCTCACAACGGTATTGTTTTACATTTATAGGACATGTTTCAGGAGACAAAGTTAAGGCTTACTTGACTGGCCAGACTAGCCAGAATTAGAAGAAACTCATTTGTCTGACTCTAGGCTGGGCACAGTGGTTCACGCCTGTAATCCCAGCATTTTGGGAGGCCGAGGCGGACGGATCACTTGAGGTCAGGAGTTTGAGACCAGCCTGGCCAACGTCTCTATTAAAAATACAAAAACAAAAACAAAAAAAATTAGCCAGGCCTGATAGTACATGCCTGTAGTCCCAGCTACCCTGAGGTGGGAGAATCGTTTGAATCCAGGGGACAGAGGTTGCAGAGACTGTACCACTGCACTCCAGCCTGGGCAATAAAGCAAGAAAAAAAAAAAGAAAAGAAAAGAAAGAAACCTCTTTGTCTGACTCTAGATCTTGATGCTGACTACCAAAATGTGTTAGTTGGTCAGATATAGAATACCCTAGAACTTTTGCATGTGTCCTAAATAATCATGTTAATAGTTACCACTCATAAAGACCTTCTATATGTCGGACCCTGTTCTAAACACTTTGCATGAATATTGTCTTTTAATCTGCACAGGGAATAGCATGCTGAGAGATAGGGGTTATCGTGATCATTATCTACATTTTACAGCTGGGGGTACTGAGATTTCAAGAAATTCAGTAACTCACCAGGTCCTCACTAGCAGTTGGTAGAGTTAGGATTCAGACTCAGGAACTCCAATGACCACAAATAGCCAATATAATCACTGAATTACTTGAGAAATTCTAGAGTAATCCCAGGAGAAAGGGCCCATCATGTAGTAAACAAATGCAGTTTTCATCATTGGGTTCCTCACTGATGTTAATTTGGATGAAATCAGCTGAAAACGAACCTCATGGCACTTCCCAAAGGAGCAAACTTGTCACCAAACCAGGATGAGGAAGATCTAGGTCTTCCCTTGGGTTCGAGAGGGGAAGCCGAATAGCTTATGGTAGGTATGAGTTCAGTCCTTTCTTGGAATCAGCTTGCAGAGCCACTGCTTGCTCTCTAGTGGTCACTGCCACTGGGGATGACCTGTGAACAATCGGGCATGAGAAGCCACAGCTCTTAGCATGCCAGCGGGGTAATCTATTATTTCTGCCCTTTCTTAGCTAGACGGAGGCACTAGCATTGTCCTGAGCCCCTAGAAATTTGACTAAGTAATCCTACAACATAGAATTTGACCCACTTGCTCAGGCAAGGGCTTCTATCATGCCCAGAGGTGAGGCAGCAACAACAGAGACTCAACCTAACTCAACATGGTTGTGGAAGACCCTGTTGGTTTCCTATCATTCATCCCCTCTTCTTTCTGTTAATAGAATGCTGATATTGTTTAACTGACCCTCCTACTCACAGTCTAATGTTTCACTCGTGCATAATAGCTACCACTTACTTTGCTAGTTAGTAGCTAAGGAATGGACAAATGACATAATTCTAGCCAACCAGTTGAGAAGGGATTTATGTGAGGGGATGGGGGCTCTGGAAAGGTTTCTGTACTGAACTTTTTAAAAAAGACACATAGAGAAAGCAATGATCTTTTTCCTTCCACTGGACATTGTCATGTGATGCCTGGAACTGCAGCAGCCACATTGTTACCTCAGTCTATCTTCCCTGAGACGAATTCAGCCACTCTGAGAAGAACAGGTCAACATGATGGGAAGAACCTGAACTTTTGAAGGTATTGATAAGTCACCACATTAACCAATCCTGGAGCTGCCGTACCTTAGACTTTTGATTATGTAAGATATTTTTCTCATGTATCAACAGAGTCCAGTGCAGGAAATGCTGGTTAAATGAGATAAATAAGATAATTCACACAAAGCATTTTCAGCAGTGCCTACCATAGAGGAAATTTTAGCTATTATGCCATTCATCATACATGTGTAAAGCTCCCAGCTCTGTGTCTTCCCCCTACCCCTAGATTAGTGTTGAGACAATAATGAAGGCAACAGGCCTGTGTAACCCATTTCAGTCTGCAAGAAATCTGGGAAATGTTCAACCTCAAAACATGTTAGTTGAACCATTGCAACAGTCCAGGTGGAATCTACACAAAGCAAAGTTCAGAGATTTGAGGTAAAACTACCACCTTATCTCGCCAGACTACAAAGTCATAGTAACCCACAATAAAGGACATGATGTAGAGATCTGCCATGAATTTCCTGGTTTTGTTTATTCATTGAATCAAAACTAAAAGTAGTGTCTCTCCTCTTCCTTGTAAACCATACACTTTAGGAAGAAAAATGAATAATATTCCCAGCCAAGATGTGCATGTTATATCATAAATACAGCATTATAGACTCTTTGAATAGGGTGTGATTTATAGTTGGATTCTGGCAGCTGCTTTGAAGCCGTACAATTTTTCACTTAAGGCTAATTAGAGGATTCTTAATTAGCAAATCTTTCATCCATTAGATTAGACAATAAAGATTTTCAAAACTACTGTAATATTTAGTTCTCTTTTCTCATCTTAACAAAACAGACTAGATATCTATCATGTATAAAAAACATCTCTGTTCAAGCTTTATGAAGATCATAGCCAGGAGATAGCCAAAAGAATCGAGAAATGTGAACTTTCATCCCACCCCTGACACTGCCTTCTTGGGACATGTTCTTTCTGGTCTCAGCTTTCTCATCTAGGAAATGGAGAAGATTAATTAGATCAGAGTTTCTCAGCCTTAGCCTCATACTTTGGAGAAAACAGTTCTTTAGATGTTTAGCAGCATCCTCAGCCTCTATCCACTAGATACATACACACCAGTTGTGACCATCAAATGTGTCTCCAAACACTGCTAAATGTCCCTGCGGGGCAAATCACCCCAGCTGAGAAACAACGAATTAGATTAGGAGTCATAAATGCCAACAAAGGTAAAGCTGTTTTACAAATGAAAGAAGAGGATCAGATAAATAAAGACAAATTCAAGAGCAAGTATCCTATCAAAAGGGGAAGACACTCTCCATCTCCAGTGAGTTCTTATTATGTCTCACTATTGTTCAACAGAAGGTATGAATCCCACAATTATGTGAAATCTCTTGGCTTTTTTTTTCTTTAATATTGGCAAATCATTCCTTGTAGCAGTTAGGAAGGTGGGTTTTGAAGCTAGAATGTCTATGTTCAAATCCCAGGTCTACTTCTTACTAACTTCAATATCAGACACATTCTTTAGAATCTCTATGTCTTGGTTTTCTTATAAAATAAAGAAAATAGTAATATTTACTTCACAAGATTATTGCCAAGTTTAAATAATACAGCACACGTAAAAGACCTAGGAAAATGCACATAATAAGTTCTCAATAGATATTATCTATTATTATTCCTAAAATAAAGAAACACTGTAAACCAAACTAAACATAGGTCAAACTACAGGTCAGACGCAGCCTAGAGGCTACAGGTTTTCAACTCTGGCCTACAAGATTTCAAGGGTCTGTTTAGGTTTCCTAAGGTTATGTGATTCCATTTTATGAAAGCAAGGACACTGATTACACTCTGACTAATTCTATACAGTTTAATTGAGGAGACAGAACTCTGACACTAGCAAAGTTCAGGTAGTCAGAACAGAATTCTAATTAAATGCCAAAATATGTGTTCTTAGAGGTCAGCAAGAGAAGATGAGGAGCCATTTCTGCTTTCCATTTAAGAAAAAAAAAAAGTTCTCTTTTTTGAAGAAAGTACATGAAAAAAGAAGAGCATCAAATTTGGAATCTGCCATCTTTAACAGTATCCTCTTAACAGATGCCATGACAATACAGTGAGCTATTGTTGACTTTCTAGCTAAAATAAATCGTCAATTATAAGTTGGTATCATTAGCCCAATTGCTTTTCAGTGAGATGTCTGATAGAGGCAATAATAGATTGGTTTCTCTAACCTTATCCTCCCACTAGAAACCAACATATCCACTTCTGATCAATACTTTGATCTGAGTTACTTATAACTGTCAGACATGAGTATCTGCTTCACTCCAGGGTAAAGAAATGTGATCATTTTGCAAAATTTAGGTCAGACATTAAATTGTCTTGGGTAAGTTGTTTTTGTGGTCTAGAGCCACATGGTCACAGCCAAATCAACACTGTAGAGGATTACCAGAAACTAAAAGGGGCAACCTAAATAAGTACCCATTGCCTTTATTAAAGCCACACCATGGAGGCATGGAATATAATGAGGTACTAGTAGTCCGTGTGCTTGAATCACATTTCAGGGAAATGCTTTGTGAACATGACTTTTGTGCTTTAAATTAAAGTTCACACTGTTTGACCCATAACTCCTCTTCCAGGAATCTGTCCTAAGGAACTATTCAGAAGCTAAAACTAAAATTTATGCATAGATATTCTATGCAATATTATTTATGATAGAAAAAGTAGGTACCAACCTAATGACCAATATTAGAAGATAAAATAAATTAAGAAATAACCCTATGATGGACTATTATGCAGCCAATTATAGATGGTGTTTCAAAGAGTATTTCACTACCTGGAAACATACTTAATATATAAAACTATGCAAAAAAGGTGATAAAAATTGCATATGCAATATGATACTAATTGTGTGTATGTATGTATATATAAAGATATTCTACATCAAAATGTGAACTCTGGTTATTTTTGGGTGGGATTGTAAGTAATCTTCATTTCTATCTATAAACCTTTCTGAATTTCTATCTATAAACCTCTCTGCATCCCTAAGTTGACACCAAGGTTGCCATATGCAATAGTGCATATTGTACGCTGCAGAAGGGCATCAAGCCCGTGGGGCACTCCAAGCCATGTACCCTGTTACTACTTCTGTTCAGAGACGATGCTTTTTTCGATTTGTACATATGAGATACTGAAGCCCTGTTATATTTTATAATTTAAAATCCATAATATTAAAAAATCCCATCTTATCTGGGGTAGGTAAGAGTTTATATGGGTCTTGAGGCTTAAATAACTGAGAGGACCCTCTTTGTGAAAAGAGTAGAGGCTTTTAATGATAAAATAAGTCATAGAAGTAAATTTCAGTTTACAATGTGAAAAAAAATCACAGAAACTTCCTGGAGACGTAGAGATTAAATTCTTTCTCTCTAGGTAAGTTACCAGAAATGTTTAAAGAAAAGTCCTTCCTGACTGTAACCTGGCTCCCCTCCCAATCAGAACACTCTACAACTCCCAGCAGCTCTCAGCTATCCTGGGGGCCCATGCAAGGAAATGACCCTAGAGGTTAAGCTTCATTAATGCCACAGTAAATCTGGCTCTGATCTTTGGGGAAAGAAAAAATTACGTCAACCCAGAGCCAAGTGATATTTCACAGATAAATTTATGATTCCAAACCAAGTAGTCCAGAAAGTATCAGAGCTGTCCAACACTACTAAGAGAACCATTTTATTTCAATTTAGCAAGGGCTTTCCATAAACACTCATTAATATAATTACTAAAATTTGGGACGTTTCCTGCTGTATCCAAGGATACAGCTATCTTCTGTTATATATTAATTAGATATTTTAAAGTTTTGTCATTTTAAAACAGAGTCAATCTCAGGCACCCTCCACCATACCTAGAGTTCTCCCTGTGCCAGAACAGCAAAGAAAACCTTCAACAGGTATTCACACCATCTTGTTAGGCCAGAGAAATGGCCTAGGATTTCAGCAGATCTGTCTCTAGTGAGCCATTGAGGATATTAAACTAGGCTCCTATGATAGAGAGGTAGGGGCAGAAGAGTGGTTCTTCAATTACAATGAAACAAAACAAAACAAAAATCTAAACAACAATCAAAACAGACTTTCATATACATACCACCAGTGAAAACTCAACCTCTAAGATATTCTCTAGATCAGGTTTTTTTCAACATTTTTAGAAAAAGAATTTTTTTCAAACAAAAGCATACGCTGAACTCCAATATATAAATGAATGTGTTTTCAATCATGTTATCTCCAATGCAAAAAACGCTGAAAACTAAAACTATTTTGAATAAATCATCACAATAAGGTGTGCTATATGTTCATATTTCAAATTTCAACTGACTATATTAAACTATTTTTAAATTGACAATGGCATATGTATGCTACCCAATTTTACATGTTGGACACACAAAGCTTAAATTGCAAAAAAAAAAAAAAAAAAAAAAAAAAAATTCACTGTAGAGTGATAATATTCTTATTTAGTGGCATCTATATGAAACATTCAAATCTGTGCACAAAATGGAAAAATATACCACAAATATGATTGAAAGACAAATGATATAATCTGGAGAGAAATATTCACAATATATGTAACAAACAGCACATATAAAATTGAGACACCAGAACTAGAGAAGAGAATGAGGCAGAAGGACTATTTGGAGAGAGAATGGCTAAAACTTTTCCAAAACTATTGAAAGATATCAACTCACAGATACAAGATTAGCAAACTAAACAATTTAAAGACAGAGAAATCCACACTTAGGCATATGATAGTCAAATTGCTAAAAACAAATAAACAAAAGAAAAGGAAAACAGAAACTCTTGAAAGCAGATAGGGGCTGGGAGGAGTGGGAGGGAGGACATATTTCATACAGGGAAACAACGATAAGAGTGACAACGGACTTTTCATTGGAAATGGTGACCAGAAGACAATGGTATGACATCTTTGAATCCTAAAAGGAAAAATCCTATCAAACTCAGAATTTTATAGCTGGTGAATATATCCTACAATCTGGCAGTGAATTAAAGACATTTTAGACAGACAAAAGATGAAAGATTTTCTCCAGCAGAGCTGCACTACATGAAGTGCTAAGAGAAGTTTTGCAGGCTGAAGAGTAATTATATCAGAGAAAGCCTGGTTCTGCAGGAAGGAATAAAAAACTCCAATGAGGGAAAATATGTCAGTAAATCAGACAATTTAAATCTTTTTTTATGTGTGTACAGGTATGTATAATTTCCTTTAGAATATTTTAACCATTTAAAGGAAAAAATAATGACAACATATTTTACTTCTACCTAGCATAAGTAAAAGTAAAATAAATGGTAACAAGAACACATAGAATTAAAGGGTGGTAATTGGTAGTTTACTGTTCTAAGAAGACAATAGAGAGAATGAAAGGAAAGCAATATTTGAGGAAATTATTGCCAAGAACCTTCCAGAACCAAAGAAAGACAGGAACTCTCAGATTGAGCAAGTACCACCACCACAACCCGTAAGTGTCCAAGTACCCAAAAACATATTATTTTAAACTCAACATACAGACAGAGTGAAGTTTCAGAACCTCAAGAACACATAGAAAATACTAAAAGTTACCTATGAAAAGACAGATTACTGATAGAAGAACAAATTCAGACTAACATCTGATTTCTCAGTAGCAATGCTAGATACAGTGGAGCAGTGTGCCTATATTACCCCACCAAATGGCTTTTTAAGAAAGAAAATAAATGAAAACATCCTCTTACATTCAAGTCTCAGAAGGTTTAGCACCCACAGATGATTTTCTAAAGAAATACTACAAAATATATTTCTTCCAAAGGACAATGAACACAAAAGAAATGAGTAGGATGTAAGAAATACTTACAAATAAAGAATACAATAAATTAATTTTAAATAAGTATTTATTTTAAAGAACTAGCAATTTATTTATTTAAAAGGTCATAGTAATTTAGAAGTAGCATTCTGGATTATATGAACATTGAAAGTGTAAAACAAGCAAAGAGAAGTAAAGGTTCTTGTCTTGGTCTAGAGAGGGGAATAGATTAACACTTGCTTTATTATAAAAAATATATGTCCCTATATGTATTATAAAAATTAAAATGTGGGGTGAAAAACTTGACCAATAGAAGAATAGAAACAGAGTATATAGCTTTAAACCAATACAGGGAAAAGTGAAACAAAGAGTACTTACTAATTTTGTATGTTTGTAAATGCGTATAAAATTACACAGAAGGAAAATACCACACTTGTCTGTATGTGTGCCTGATGTGTATCTGTGTGTGTGTCTGTGTGAAACATTATGTGTGTATCTGTGTGTGTGTGTTGTTTATGCCTGGGTAAAAATACTGTTATAAACTATTTTTCCTCATGAAAATAGAATCACACCATACTGTTTCGGTAAGCTGTTTCACACATCATGCCATAAATGCTATTATCAACCTAACCTGTCAAACAACCCTCAAGGTGCAAGAAGTCAGGAAGCTTGATCCTCCTAGGACCCACATCTTACTATGGATGGTCCTGGGAAAATAGTGGAATGGAAAAGTTGCCTCGTTTGCCCCCAGGAACACATCGTAAGTGGGCTTCTAACACTGGGCACTAACCCAGAGCTCAGATACTATTAGTTCTAGCCTAATAGTATCTAGCTCAGATACTATTAGTTCTCTGCTCCCCAGGAAAGGGGAGCAGAGGCTCTGGTGCAAGGCACAGAAGAAGGCTCAAGTTCTTAAATTCTTGCTCACTGAGCAGTACAGCCCAGTTGTTCTGAGTATTTGCTCCAGAGATAGACTGCCTGAGTTCTAGTGCTAACTTCATCACTTCCTAGCTGTGTGGCTTTGGGCATGTTGCTTAATATTTTTGTGCCCCTATTTTCTTAGCTGTAAAATGAGGATAATAATGGAGCCCCCTAATAAGGGTGTGCTGAGGATTAAATGAGCTAATATATGTAAATCACTCATATAATGCCTGGCACATAAAAAATAATTGATGTGATATCTAGGATTTAGGGGAAGTAGACAGAGGTACGAATAGAGCAAGACCAGCCATGGGTAGATGTTCACTGCAGCTGGATGATGGGTACACGGGGCTCTATTTTAGGGTATGTTCAAAGACCCTCTATAAATATTAACTGTTATGATAGGAGCTACTAAAGCAGAAGCACAGCTTCACTGTGGTCACAATATTGTTATAAGAAAGATAAAGTGTTTCTTGAAAAGATCAACAAAATTGATAGATCGCTAGCAAGACTAATAAAGAAGAAAAAAGAGAAGAATCAGATAGATGCAATAAAAAAAAGATAAAGGGGATATCACCAATGATCCCACAGAAATACAAACTACCATCAGAAAACACTATAAGCAACTCTACGCAAATAAACTAGAAAATCTTGAACAAATGGATAAATTCTTGGACACGTACATGCTCCCAAGACTAAACCAGGAAGAGGTTGAATCTCTGAATAGACTAATAACAGGCTCTGAAATTGAGGTAATAATTAATATCCTACCAACCAAAAAAAGTCCAGGACCAGATGAATTCACAGCCAAATTCTACCAGAGGTACAAAGAGGAGCTGGTACCATTCCTTCTGAAACTATTCCAATCAAGAGAAAAAGAGGGAATCCTCCGTAACTCATTTTATGAGGCCAACATTATCCTGATACCAAAGCCTGGCAGAGACACAACAAAAAAAAAAAATTTTAGACCAATATCCCTGATGAACATCGATGCAAAAA
>NW_016806805.1:464421-577347 GCF_001698545.2 Rhinopithecus bieti
CAGTTAGGAAAAGAAGAAGTCAAATCGTCCCTGTTTGCAGATGACATGAGTGTATATTTAGAATACCCCATCACCTCAGCCCAAAATCTCCTTAAGCTGATAAGCAACTTCAGCAAAGTCTCAGGATACAAAATCAATGTGCACAAATCACAAGCATTCCTATACACCACTAACAGACAAACAGCCAAATCATGAGTGAACTCCCATTCACAATTACTACAAAGAGAATAAAATACCTAGGAATCCAAATTACAAGGGATGCAAAGGACCTCTTCAAGGAGAACTACTAACCACTGCTCAATGAAATAAAAGAGGATACAAACAAATGGAAGAATATTCCATGCTCATGGATAGAAAAAATCAGTATCATGAAAATGGCCATACTGCCCAAAGCAATTTATAGATTCAATGCCATCCCCATCAAGCTACCAATGACTTCCTTCACAGAATTTGAAAAAACTACTTTAAAGTTCATATGGAACCAAAAAAGAGCCTGCATTGCCAAAACAATCTTCAGCAAAAATAACAAAGCTGGAAGCATCATGCTACCTGACTTCAAATTATACTACAAGGCTATAGTAAACAAAACAGCATGGTACTGATACAAAAACAGATACATAGACCAATGGAACATAACAGAGGCCTCAGAAATAACACCACACATCTATGACCATCTGATCTTTGACAAACCTGACAAAAACAAGAAATGGGAAAAGGTTTCCCTATTTAATAAATGGTGCTGGGAAAACATGCTAGCCATATGTAGAAAGCTGAAACTGGATTCCTTCCTTATACCTTATACAAAAATTAATTCAAGATGGATTAAAGACTTAAATGTTAGACCTAAAACCATAAAAACCCTGGAAGAAAACTTAGGCAATACCATTCAGGACATAGGTATGTGCAAGGACTTCATGACTAAAACACCAAAAGCAATGGCAACAAAAGCCAAAATAGACAAATGGGATCTAATTAAACTAAAGAGCTTCTGCACAGCAAAAGAACCTATCATCAGAGTGCACAGGCAATCTACAGGATGGGAGAAAATTTTTGCAATCTACCCATCTGACAAAGGGCAAATATCCAGAATCTACAAAGAACTCAAACAAATTTACAAGATAAAAAGCAAACAACCCCATCAAAAAGTAGGCAAAGTATATGAACAGACACTTCTCGAAAGAAGATATCTATGCAGCCAACAGACACATGAAAAAATGCTCATCATCACTGGTCATTAGAGAAATGCAAATCAAAACCACAATGAGATACCATCTCACACCAGTTAGAATGGCGATCATTAAAAAGTCAGGAAAAAACAGATACTGGAGAGGATGTGGAGAAATAGGAACATGCTTACACTGTTGGTGGGACTGTAAATTAGTTCAACCATTGTGGAAGAGAGTGTGGCGATTCCTCAAGGATCTAGAACTAGAAACACCATTTGACCCAGCAATCCCATTACCGGTTATATACCCGAAGGATCACAAATCATTCTGCTATAAAGACACATGCACACATATGTTTATTGCAGCACTATTCACCATAGCAAAGACTTGGAACCAACCCAAATGTCTGTCAATGATAGACTGGATTGAGAAAATGTGGCACATATACACCATGGAATACTATGCGATCATAAAAAAGGATGAGTTTATGTCCTTTGCAGGGACATAAATGAAGTTGGAAACCATCATTCTCAGCAAACTATCACAAGGACAGAAAACCAAACACTGCATGTTCTCACTCATAGGTGGGAATTGAACAATGAGATCACTTGGACACAGGGCAGGGAACATCACACACCAGGGGCTGTCGGGGGGTGGGGAGCTGGAGGAGGGATAACATTAGGAGAAATACCTAATGTAAATGATGAGTTGATGGGTACAGCAAACCACCATGGCACATGTACACCTATGTATCAAACCTGCACGTTGTACACATGTACCCTAGACCTTAAAGTACAATTAAAAAAAAAAAAAGAAAGAAAGATAAGGTGTTGGTATACACCTTAGCTGTTAGACAATGATACAAATGTTATCTCTTTTTGTCAAATTGTGTGATCTTTGTCAAGGTGTTAGCCCCTCCTGTTCCTCTCCCACCACCTAAAAATTTATCTCAGGGATCCTCATGGATGTGTCCAATATTTTCATGAAAACATTAGCTTAAGTTTTATAACCTAGCCAAAAGGAAGCAGGGAAGTGGAATGGGAGGAAGAAGAGCTAAACCATTGAAGTGAAGTTGCTATCGGTTGGCCTTACATAACATACTTAGGATATTGATTCTCTTCAGAGACTAGATTTGGGTGGGAAGAAATGAGACATAACTTGAGTGGACAGAAAGGAGATGGGGCTGCAGGAAGGGAAGGGAGTGACCCAGGATGGGGCAGTAAACTTCTCTATCCAAATGGGCTTTGTGTCAGCCCTGAAGGGAGCACAAGACTGCAGGAAAGAGGAAAAGTGCCTTCTTAGTCTTGCATGCTACTCATGTAGTTCAGGACCAGCAGCACCAGTATCACCTAGGAGCTTGTTAAAAACAGAGACGCTTTGCTCCACCCCAGACCTCCTGAGTCAGACTCTGTATTTTAACCAGGTGCCCAGGTGACTCTCATGCACACTGAAATGTGAGATCTACCATCTAACCCAGGACCTAGAATGTCTGGCTCTTAGTAAATGTCTAGATAGACAGGTTTCTGGACGAATGGATAAAAGCAGTGCAAACTTTGCTTTCATTCAGCCATCCTGCATTCATTCTGTAGCCACAGGGTGTGTAGAATTGTCTAAGGCTGTGGTTCTTTGGTTCTCCCTCAGCTGTAAATTAGAATCACCCAGGGTGCTATTAATATCAGCTGAGCCATTCCCACCTCCAGAGTTTCTGATTCAATTGGTCTGGGGTGGGCTCTAGTCTAAAGTGGTGGCAGCTGATTTCATTTTTGCACGACAATCTGTACCAAGTAAGAGGGCTGCCAGTGAAGATCCAGAGATGTGCCATTGAGTCTACCCTCACTGAAGACACAGCCAGTGAATATTTCAGGAGGTAATGGCATATAGGAAATAAATATTTAGCCCCAATTTGTGTTGCCTTTTTTTTCCTGCCAATGCTCCAGAATATATGAACCATAGTTCTTAGTGTGGGTGGTTGTAGGGGTAGGAGGCTGGTGTTTCTGTGATGGGTGTTAAATTGTTTGACCTTTCTTCAAATACATTAACCCATTGCCTGAGTCATGTTTCTACTGTTCAGGCCCATTCTTCCTTCCTAAACCCCTCCCACAACACACACATATAGAGAGGTGTAAAATTACCATAGCAAGCCTAGGTAACTCACCTTCTAGTGTGCCTCTTTTCCTTGGCTTCCTGAGCTCAGAGAAGTTAAGCAGCAAACCTGTCAACCAACCTTGAAGCCGTGCCTTCGGTGGCTGCCCTTGAATACTGCAGATGTGTGGATTTTCATCAACCCCTTTCTGGTTGGGGATTACCTATTCCTGGGCCACCCCACCAGTAAGGAAATGCACTTTAGCATAATTGGTCCAGCTGCATCTCTGAGCAGCATTCATCACCCAGAAAATTTATTGAAGTAAGTTTTGTCCTCTTCCTCTCTCTTTGGAACTTCTCTTAATTAAAATTATGCCTATTGCAAGACAAGAACAATGGAGAGGTGAGATTTGGGCAGTGGCCCATCTGTGCATCATTTTCTCATTAAAAACTTTTAGGGAAAAGCTCAAATGTCTTCACAATTCAGAATTAATTGAGGCAATTTGGACATCTCAATCTCCTTTCCTTTGTCTTCATAGGTATCATGCAGGGAGAAGAAAAATGAGAAAAATGAATGATGAGTGAATAAACAATGCTAAATCCAAGTTAAGAAGAAAGATATTTAAACATGAAAGGCACAAATTGTGATGAAGGAAGGTGTGTAGGTGAAATTTGCCCTGACTTCCAAGTGCTTTGATCAATTTGAGGATTGGAAAACTTCTAAGGGCATGAAATACCTGTGCCAGAGTGGCGTCCTGGAAGGGAGAGAGTGATTCAACTCCAGGCTGCCTGTCAGAGATGTTCCAGTCTCTCCTCACTTGTGATGATTCTATAGAGTTTTCACACGAGAGCAGGCTGTCACCACTTGGGAAGAGAAGGCATCCTCTTGCTAACTCCTCCTCCCTTTGATGCCTGTAGAACTTGGCCATTAAAATCTGCCGTGGGCTAAAACTCAGCAGGCAAGTTTCCAGTCAGAGAACAGCTTTGACAAATTTTAATAAAATTTAATAAAACCTAGTTCTGAATGGCAATATGGATTTGAGTTAGGGAAAAGTGTACCTATGTGTTTAGATAGACATATGGGATGGCCATACTTTTACTGTGGAATGCTACATAGTAGTAACTCTGGCCTATTGGCATATTGTTCACAACTGCTGGTGTCTTTGATCCAATAATCACATGGGGAATTGGGAGATTTCTTAGGCATCATTAAGGCATTTACAATGTCCTAGGTTTGGGTGAATTTTGCAAACTTCAGTATTGTTCTGTACCAGCTAGCTAAAGAGGTTTAAAAGCTTAAAAAAAGGGGGGGGAGGGCGGCAAAAGGTATTTCAAAGAGTTTATTTAAAGCAAGGCATTTGGTTGAGTTTGGTTTTAAATTAATAGGATAATTGCATTGTTTGGAAACACAAAATGCTTTCTTTTAAAACTTAACTTTGTTATATGTATCTGCTCTAGAAGATTCTTAGTAGTTACAGAAGGTTGGCTTATTCTGAATATGGGTGGCATGTGTACCTCTATGCCTATTGTAAGAGATGTGGTTGTGGTTGTACTTCATTCAAAAACACAGAAAAAACATCAGAGTGCCTCAAAATAATCAATCCATTGAATGCCTTTTGCCACTCTCCTTCTACACGCCTACACCACACAGGGGATCCGCAAGTGGCAATCCTGCCACTTACGATTTGTTAGGAACTATGGCTACTCACAGTGATGGAATCGCTCCATCCATTTGTCCTAACTATGGACATGTCCCATCACCTTACAGAGAATAATTGAAAGCTTCTCTAACAACTTAGCCTTATCAAAAAGGTTATCGAAAAGGTTATTGCATAGAGAAACAACCAGTTCGCATATGCAATAAGGACCCTCCAAGTGCTTCCTTCAAGTATGCCTTATTGATAGGTGTACTTTGTTGGCAAAGACTGAAAGGTCCCCACAAGAAAGCCTCATTTGTGCCCTGTTCTCCTTAGCCCAGTTGTTCATTTCATTAAGGTCATAGAGAGACATGTTCCGAGAATGCTATGCAAATTCTCTAAAATTAGTGTAAGACTATTTTCACCCTGCCCACCCCCTACTCCACTGATGCTAAATATATATTTATATATATATATATACGTATACAAAGCAGAGACTATAAGTAGCCTAGCTCCCATGAATGCCTGCAGCCTAATACCAGTGAAGAAAATATATTTGTTAAATATTTGTCTTTTCATGTGGAACTATCCAAATACCATTTGATCCTTTTGGGATCCAAACTGGTATAGTAACATTAAAGTTTATTCGTTTGCTTTTTAAAGCACAAAGGAGTCAACTCTATTGTCTTGATTGATCTATGTTTTCTTGCTGCACCAACAGATGAATTTTATGTATTTGTATGTTTTGCTTCCATCTCTCCTGGTGTCATAGATACAGGAATATACTTAATCTCTGATGTGCATCGCAATCCCAGAGCAACATGGTAGTGAAAGGCTTCCAGGACAAGGTCTCCTAAAAGCTCATCCTCACAGGTCAGCTCTTCTCCTTAAAAGTGTATGCTAACTCCTAAGATAAAATTTATTTTTAACAATTCCTGGGTTTTGTCTCTGGGAGGCTGTTTTGCATGTAAATTCCTTTGGATCAGGGTCAGGAATATCCTCTCTGTGCATGTTTTGGGTATATTTTCAGAGCAGCCAGTTCGTTCTGCATTAACTAAAGTCTATCACTTGGTTGATTTTTTTCCATCAGATTCTGAACCAGAACTCTCATGTGCCCATTAGTCCCTACCCAAGACCCAAGGTCAGATGATTTCCCACAGAGCCAAATATAGAGAAAACAAAACAAAACTCACTGAGCCCTACTGTAGGAGGAAGAAGAGGAGTGTTCCACTTTCATAGCAGCTTAAACTACAGCCTGTGTTCCCACGATGCAAGGAGTATCCCTTCACATCTTGTACATGTTCAAAAGGGCCATGCCAGGTAATATTTTGCCATCAGGATGCTCAGCTTGTGGCCTACATTAGATAATGCATAATTCCTCATCTCAGATTGCTTTTGAGCTAGTTGAGAGAGTAAGATATAGACATATAAAATGACTAGTAAATTGTTGGCAAACAAGTGCTAAGATATATGTCTGGAGACTAGTTAATGAAATGCACCAAATCTGTGTTTCTAAAACCCCTCAGTTCATAATGATTGGTCATGCTTTCATCTACCATAAACCCAGTATCTCCAGTAATAGTACTTGCTTCCAATTTTAATTCAGCAAGCCTAGTCATGGCTAATTTCTCATTAATCTCCTAGTCAATGAGATTCTGCTACAGAAGGGCTGAATGACCTTTTAAGACAGACTAGTGGGACCCCAGAAGATACTATGAGCCAACAGTACACTCTATCTTCTAGTTGTTTTGACCTAGAGATGACTATTATGACTCAATAAATCTATTATTGGAAACAAAACATTTTTTAAAGTGACTTACTGTTGTAACTAAGCAAAACCCACATATCCAAAAGTCATGTGGCCATGGTATCACATGCAGTGAAACGTCAGCTATAGACGTCCACCAAAAAACAGTGTAATGTTCATTTGCACAGTCAAAACAAACTTTTATTAAATGCTTATGCCATGCCAAGACCAAAGTATACAAGATAAGTGAAAAAAATGATTAAGAAACATACAAATGAACAAATCAGTAAAATGCAATGGATAATTACTATTAGCAAAAGAATCTAGAAAGTACTAACAGAGCACTTATAGTAAAACGAAAGAGTTTTTATAAGGAACCAGGAAAGGCACTCCAGAGAAGGTGATATTTGATATGGGCCTTAAAGGATGAATAAGAGTTCATGAGAAGTGGCAGCACAGCGTATGTTCACAAACCACTACATTTTCCAGTATGAAGTTTAGAAGTATGTGAACACATAACACTTCTAAGAGGAGCAATGAGTGACTTGGCATGGCTGGAAATAAGGAAATAGGGAGCTTCTGAGATTAAGAAAAGACTGTTCTGAGACTGTGAAGGGCCTTATGTGCTCTGTAAAAGAGCAAGTATGGGACTACTAATTGCTTTTAAGCAGGAGGATGACATGATTAGTATGTAAAAGACATACAGAAGGAGAGATACGAAGTGGGAAGGGAAGGCCAGTATTACAATAGCCAGAGAAAGAGGTAATAAGAACCTGAATTGTTTATATGTTTGTTTGTTTGTTGCCTTGTTTTCCATCCTGTTTCAGAGGAAATTGAAGGCAGCATCTAAGAATGCGTAAAATATAAAGTGGTATAAAATAAGTGTGAAACCAAAGAAGAATGAAAAACAACAATTAAATGGCTCCATTCGAGATGGGGCACAAATGAAGAGTTAAAAATAAATGTTCTACATATTGGTTAATGATTGCCCAAGAGAAGTATAACTCACCCTTCTCGGTATTAACCCAAAACAGGAACTTCTCCTGAGTGAAAGAAAGGCTCTGGAAAGTCATGAATAACACCCTCAAAAACTTCCTTCAGCTAGCTTTGCAGATCTGATTCGGTACAGGGTTAGATTTGATCTGGATGGGCCCTTAAAACCATCCTCCCTTCATATTGTTTCTCTGGGCTGAGTGCTTGATAAAAACCGGGTGGTTCAAAGCTAGAAAGGGCCTCAACTAACAAGGATCTGAAGCTACTCTATACTGTTACTGATCACAGGCCTTTTATCTTAGTAGATGATCAATTTAGAAACAGGACCAGTATCTCATGAAAGTTGAAGCTAGCTCTCCACAAAAATGGGAATCTCAAGAGAAAACCTGTCCCCAGTGGAAGTGAGTCAAGGGAGAATAGGCCGGTAAGAAAGGTCTTAAAGGCAGAGGTGATGAGGATGGAGAAGAGAAGATGTTTGAGAAATATTTCCAAGGCACAATTAATAGGGCCGTTCACAACTGGGTGTAGAAAATGAGAGAAAGAGAAAGCAGAGTTGAAGTTGCACTCCAGTTCTTCACTTGAGCACTTGGATGAATGATAGTGATAGAAGAAAACAAATAAGAAAGAATGAGTAAGGTTTTTGGAAAAGATGATTGAGTTCCATTTTGGTAATGTAATATTTGAATGAACATGTTCCAGAAGCAGTTAGAAATAAAAACCTAAAGCTCAAGTGAGAGGTCTGGACTAAAATTATAAATGGATAAATCACTGAATTATTGGAACCAGACAAAGACCTAGCAATGAAAGAAATCACCGAGGAAAAACCTACAGCATGAAAGAAAAGAAGACAAGAGGAGAAGGGCAAGGGCAGAGGACTGAGGAAAGCACACTGGAGCAGAAACAATGAGTATTGACAGGACAACAGGAAGTATTGAAAAGGATCAAGAAAGTAATTCACAGGGAGAACTATGAAAAAGCAATATCACAGAAGCCCAAAGAGGAAGAGGAGAAGCAAATGGCCAATTGTGCTATCCCTACAAAGGTTTCAAGAGGGATGGGGACCCAAAAGAGGCAGCATGGTCATCAGAATCTTAGTCATCATGGTTTCCATGGAAGTCATCTAAGATATTAACCCTGATGGCCTAATACATGAATGCAAGGGGAAGGAGTAAAGAAAGCATGCATGGGCTACTCCTATAAGAAACCTGGCAATAAAAGCAAATATAGACAAGTGGGAATACAGCAAACTAAAAATTTTTTGTATAGCAAATGAAAGTCATCAGAACGTAAAGGCAACTATGGAATGGGGCAAAATATTTGTAACCCATATATCTAATAAGGGGTTAATTTCCAAAATATATAAGGAACACCTACAACTCTATAGCAAAAAAACATATAACCCAATTTTAAAATGGGCAAAGGACTTGTATAGACATTTCTTCAAAGACATGCAAATGATTAACATATATATTAAAAGATACTCAACATTATTAATTATCAGGGAAATGTAAATCAAAACTACAATGAGATATTGCCTCACCCTTGTTAGAATGGCTGTAATAAAAAAGTAACAAGAATTAGCAAGGATGTAGAGAAAAGGGAACCCTTGTACACTGTTGTGTCCAATGTAAAATATAAAATGGCCCAGCAGCTATGGAAAACAGTGTATGTAAAATGGCCCAGCAACTGTGGAAAACAGTATGGTTGTTCCTCAAAAAATTAAAAATAGAACTACCATATGATCCAGCAGTCCCACTTCTGGGTATATATAAAAAAGAAATTGAAATCAAGTCCTCAAAGAGAGATCTGCACTCTCACATTCATGGCAGCATTATTCACAATAGTCAAGAAACAACAATCCAAATGTCCATCAACAGATGAATGGATTAATAAAATGTAATATATACATATAATCAGAATTAAAAATAAAACCATATGAATATCTCAATAGACACAGAAAAAGCATTTGATAATATCCAACATCCCTTCATGAAAAAAAATCCCTCAACAAACCAGGCAGCAAAGGAACATACCTCAAAATAATGAGTCATCTATGACAAGCCCACAGCCAACATCATACTGGATGGGCAAAAGTTGGAAGCATTTCCCCTAAGAACTGAAGTGACACAAGGATGTCCACTCTCACAACTCCTATTCAACATAGTACTGGAAGTCCTAGCCAGAGCAATCAAACAAGAGAAAGAAACAAAAGGCATCCAAATAAAAAAAAGAGAAAGTCAAATTATCTCTGTTCACTGACAGTATGATTCTATACCCAGAAAACCCTAAAGAGTCCCCCAAAAGACTCCTAAACCTTGTAATAGACTTTAGTAAAGTTTCAGGATACAGAATCAACATACAAAATCAATAGCATTTCTATACACCAAAAACAACATTCAAGCTGAGAATCAAATCAAAACCACAATAACATTACAATAGACACACACACACGCACACACATATCTAGAAATATATCTAACCAAGGAGATAAAAAATCTCTATAAGGAGAACTACAAGACATTAATGAAATAAACCATAGATGACATAAACAAATGGAAAAACACCCCATGCTCATGGGTGGGAAGAATCACTATCATTAAAATGTCTGTACCACTCAAAGCAATATACAGATTCAAAGCAATTCCTACCAAATAATCAATGTCATTTTTTACAGAACTAGAAAAAAAAAATTCTAAAATTCACATGGAACCAAAAATGAACTCAAAAATCCAAAGCAATTCTAAGCAAAAAGAAAACACTGGAGGTATCACATTACCCTACTTCAGACTATACTGTAAGGTTACAATAACCCAGTGTGCTACTGGTACAAAATAGACAAATAAAATAGACAAATAAACCAATGGAACAGGATAGAAAACCCAGAAATAAAGCCACACACCTACAACCAAGTGATCACTGACTAAAGTTGGCAAAAATAAACAATGGGGAAAGGACATCCTATTTTATAAATGGTGCTGGGAAAACTGGCCAACCATATGCAGAAGAATGAAATTGCATGCCTACCTCTTACCATATACAAAAATTAAGTCGAGATGGATTAAAGACTTAGATGTGAGATCTCAAACTAAAAAAAAAAATGGAGAAGAAAACCTAGGAAAAATTATTCTGGACATTAGCCTAGGCAAAGAATTTATGACCAAGTCCTCAAAGGCAAATGCAACAAAAACAAAGATTGACAAAGTAGACTTAATCAAACTAAAAAGCTTCTGTACAGCTAAAGAAACAGTCAACAGAGTAAACAGACAACCTACAGAATGGGAGAAAATATTTGCGCACTATACATCTGACAAAGAACTAATATCCAGAATCTATACAGAACTTAAATCAACAAGAAAAAAAGCATTAAAAATGGGCAAAGAATATGAACAGATACTTCTCAAAGGAAGACATACAAGTGGCCAACAAACATATGAAAAAATCCTCAACATCATTAATCATCAGAGAAATGCAAATTAAAACCACAATGAGATACTATCTCACACACCAGTCAGAATGACTATTATTATTATTAAAAAGAAAAAATAATAGATGTTGGTGAGAATGTGGAGAAAGGGGACCACTTACATAGTATTGGTGGGAATGTAAATTAGTTCAGCCCCTGTGGAAAAGCAGTTTGGAGGTTTCTCAAAGAACTAAAAATAAAACTACCATTCAACTCAGCAATCCCATTACTGAGTATCTACCCAAAGGAAAAGAAACCATTCTACCAGAAAGACACATGCACTGTACGTCCATCACAGCACTATTCACAATAGCAAAGACATGGAATTAACTTATGTGCCCATCAATAGCGGATAAGATAAAGAAAATGGGGTACAAATACACCATGGAATACTACACAGTCATAAAAAGAATGAAATCATATCCTTTGCAACAACATGGATAAAGCTGGAAGCCATCATCCTAAGCGAATTAACACAGAAACAGAAAATCAAATGACACATGTTTTCATTTGTAAGTAAGAGTTAAACAATGAGTTTACATGGACTTAAAGACAGAAACAATAGACACTGTGTACTCCAAAAGAGGGGAGGAAAGGAGTGGAGACAAGGTTTGAAAAATTACTTATTGGGTACCATGTTCACTATTTGAGTGATGGGTTCAACAGAAGCTCAAACCCCAGCATTATGCAATATATTCATGTAACACACCTACATGTACCCCCTCAATCTAAAATAAAAATTAAAAAAGGAAAATGTGGTACATTCATACATATTACTCAGCCTTTCAAAAGAAGAAAATGCTACCATTTACAACAAAATGGACAAACCTAGAGGATATTACGCTAAGTGAAAAAAGCTAGTTACAGAATGACAAATACTGCGTGATTCACCTTATATGAGGTGTCTAACATAGTTAAATTCATAGAAGTAGAGAATACATTAGTGGCTGCCAGGGGCTGCAGGATAGAGGAAATTGTTGTTCCATGGGTACAAATTTTCATTTATACTAGGTGAATAAATTCTGGAGATCTGTGGTACAAGATAATGCCTATAGTTATCAATACTGTACTGTCCACTTCAGAATCTGTTAAGATGGTAGATCTCATGTTAAGTGTTCTTACCACAAAACAAACAAACAAACAAACAAAAACACAAACACAAAGTGATACAAAGAAACGTTTTGGAGGTGCTGAATATGTCTATTACCTTGACCACCATGATGGTTTCACGAGTGTTTACGTATGTTCAAGTTCATCAAATTATCCACATTAAATATGCTGTTCTTTGTATATCAATTGTAACTCAATATAATTCTTTAAAAAAAATAAATCTGACAGTGAAATGAGGAATGAGAATAAGGCAGTAATTTGAGGAAGAGGTAGATTCGGGCAAACATTTTTGATTGACAGATGTATTAAACAGGTTACCAAAGTTACTCACAAATAAGTTTGTGAAATTCCTTCTTAAACCCAACTAGTATTTCTCTCTTGACAAGAAAGTAGCTCTGTGAGTTATGGAAGCAACGAGTAACAAACAACAGAGAGTCAAACTAATGTGCTGGCTTTGAGAAAGAGTGATTTATTTTCCTCACATGAGAAGATCCAGAGGTAGAAGCCGAGGGCTGGGGCAGTGACTCAACAATGAGTGACCCAGACTCTTTCCATCCTTCTGGTCTGCCACCCTTAATATGTATTCATACTTGGTGCTTCATATCTGTCACCTCATAGTTACAAGATGATTTCTGCACCTTGAGGCAGCAATCATTGAAAGAAAAGATGCCTTCTTTTGCAGAATGGAAAATAAGTAGGAAAGGCACATGACAAAAGGAAAATGACTACTGAGTCTGTCCCTTCTCAGGAAAGGAAAAAATTCTTCAGAAACACCATTCAGATTGCTTCTGAACGTATTTCAGTGGACACAGTGATGCCCAAAATCTACCACTATCCAGAAAGTGACTAGGGAAAGAGAGGAATGAGCATTGGGTCAACCTTCACCAACATTCAGAAGAGTGTTTGCCACCCTGGTATACAATGAAAAATAGATGAACTACAAAATTAGGGCAAAAAGTATAAACTCTTCCTGAAAAACAAAGGTTATTATCTTATAATATACAAGGCACTTCCTCCATCTACCTACTTAGTGAAGAAAGCCCCCAGAGACGGAGCTGAGGAGAGCATGTTAGTCTGTTTTGTATTGCTATAAAGGGATACCTGAGATAGTAATTTATAATAAAGAAAAGAGGTTTGGCTTGTGGTTTTGCAGACTGTACAAGAAGCATAGCACTGGCATCTGCATCTGGTGAGGGCCTCAGGCTGCTTCCACTCATGGCAGAAGGCAAAGGGACAGCAGGGATGTCACATGGTGAGAGAGAGAGCAAGAGAGATGCCAGGCACTTTTAAACAGTGCTTTTAAACAACCAGCTCTCGTGTGAACTCATTATTGTAGGGAGGGCACCAAACTAGTCATGAGTGATCCACTCCCATGACCCAAACACCTCCCAAGAGGCCCTACCTCCAACGTTGGGGATCACATTTCTACATAAGATTTGGAGGGGACAAACATCCAAACTCTATCAGAGAGTCCGTGTTAAGAAGACAATTATCATTTCCTTGACTCGGGTAGATACAAGATCATTATCCCACCACCCTCAGCTTGAAATTTGATGTCCTTAGACTGTACCTCACTTGTTGCAGACTTCTAAAGACCCATGGTCACTGCCACTGTCATTTCTTAAAGACTTTATCTCCAGGCTTCATTACAATCATTGTCTTCCTTATTACTCCTGACCTAATTCTTAGTGATTCCAGTATTCAAGTAGATGACTCTCCGAGAGATCTTGGCTTCTTGACCTCCTTCCCTCCAATGATCTTGTTCTCCACCCTACTTCAGCATCTCTTTCCTGTGGCCACACTTTAGACCTAGTCCTTAACAATAGCCACATCCCTTCCACAATTAACCATCTACTTTCACCTTCTATTTTATCTTTTTGACCTCCATTTCCTATCTTTCCAACTGTTTCTCTCTAGTGCCTTGACTCTGAAAATTGCTCCACTGCAGTAGGACCTAAAATTCATTGGTTCACCACCCTTTTACTCTCCATACCATTTTCATGACCTCATTCCTTTACCTGACTCACTTTGTTTAGTTACGTGGTTAATCAATTACTTCCTTGGGCCCCACTTTCAGTTCTCTGTTGTCCCTTCATCTTGCTCAGATGACAAAGGCTAATCCTTATGGAATTCAACTCTCTACCTGCTTCAGGCCTGTACCCAAAGAGTTGAACACAACTGGAGAAAAATACAACATCGTGAATAGATTCATTTAAAATGTTTGTCCTGGCTGACCCGGTGAAACCCCGTCTCTATTAAAAATACAAAAAAAAAACTAGCCGGGCGAAGTGGCGGGTGTCTGTAGTCCCAGCTACTTGGGAGGCTGAGGCAGGAGAATGGTGTAAACCCGGGAGACGGAGCTTGCAGTGAGCTGAGATCTGGCCACTGCACTCCAGCCTGGGTGACAGAGCAAGACTTCATCTCAAAAAAAAATGTTTGACCACTATTCCAAATGAGGCCCTAAATGCTGCCTGGCAGTCCTACTGCATATTGCTATTCCATTCACCCTTCCATATTCCTAGACAACCATTTAATACCTTTTTCTCCTTTCTCAACCCTCTGACTTCTTTCCCTTATTCATTCTCACACTTAGTTGATGACTATGTTTCTTATTCCTCTTGAGAAAACGGCAGCAATCAGAAGAGAAATTCTACAGGCTTCATCACCACATCTACTCACAGTACTCACATACCCCACCTTCCTGCCTGTTCCTATGGGCAAACTCTTCAGGTCCCTGTTTAAGGCCAAGCTCTCTGCTCTTCCACTAGAAGCTACCCACTTCTTGTCTACACAAAGACACCACTCAACAAGGCTGTGTCTCACTTGAATCATTCATGTTTCCTCTTTTTAAAAATCATTTATATCAGCATTCAAACGTGCTGATACTCTCTCATCTTATAAAACTTTTTTGATTCCCATATTTCTCTCCAGCTATCATTCAAATTTTATGTTTCCCTTTGAGAACATTTTCTGAAAGGGCTTTCCTATTCCCAGTGTCTCTAATTATTTGTCCTTATTCATTTTTAAACCTATTCCAATAAGGCTTTTTCCCCAACCATTTGGTCAAAACTCTTCTAGATTACCAATGACTTCCAAGTTGCTAAATCTGTGGTCAACTCTCAGGCCTCATCATACATGACCTATAAGTGGCATGTAAGAGAGACACACTCCTTCTCTTTGAAACACTTTTTTCCCTTGGCTTCAGGGACATCAGATTCTCCTGGGTTCCCTCCTAACTTACTGATTGCTCTCCTTGGATGATTCTTTCTCTTCCTGACACAGATCCTAAGCACTAGGTTGCTCCAGGTCACAACCATCAAGACTCATCTCTGGCCAGGCATGGTGGCTCACATCTGTAAATCTTAGCACTTTGGGAAACCACCGTGGGAGGATTGCTTGAGGCCAGGCATTTGAGACCATCCTGGGCAACATAGCAAGACTCCATCTCTACTTAATTTTAAAAATCAGCTGGGCACGGCGAGGTATGCCTGTAGTCCCAGCTACTCAGGAGGCTGAGGTGGGAGGATTGCTTGAGCCCAGGAGTTGAAGGTTGCAGTGAGGAGCTAGAATCATAACTCTGTAATGGAGTAAGATCTTGTCTCAAAAACAAAAGGCAAAAAACCCTCACCTCTTCGTGCACCACTTTCCAGGATAATACTGTCATCCAGTCACATGGCCTCAATGCCAAGTATAGATTCATGATTCCTAACTTTGTATTTCTAGCCAGGACAGTTCCCCACCGCTTTAGGCTCCTCACACCTCCAGCTGCCTACATGACATTTCCACCTGGGTATATAATCATCATTTCAATTATAAGATGTTCAAACACTAAATCTGATCTTCCCCATCTCTCTCCTCCTTGACCCCCTGCATATATTCCTACCTCCGAGAGAAGCAACTCCAGGCTTCCAGTTGCTGAGTTCAAAAAATCTCATAGTCTTTCTTGCTTGACTCTTTTGCTCATATCCAATCTACCAGCAAATTCTGTTGGCTCTGCCTTTAAAACCTCTCTAGGATCTATCCTCTTCCCACTGCCTTCACTGCTACTACTCTGGTTCAAGCCACCATGATCTCTTGCCTAAATTCTTGGCATAGCCTCCTAACTGGCTTTCCTGGTCCCACCCTTGTCACTCTTTTGTATACTCAACGGATAAGTCTAGGTGATCACGTCTATCCTCCCCAACAACTTATTATCTTGCTCAGGGTAAAAGCCGAAATCCTGTAGTGATTTAAAGGCCCTACATCAAAAATGAATTACCTGCATTGTGATCTGAACCTCTTGAGAAGACTGCTGAAGTCTATAGAGTCTTTCTCAGAATGCATAAAAGTAGATACATGGAATCAGAAAAGAAACCAACTATATTGAAATACACTGAACAAAGATTAAGTAAATTCAAATTTGTGATTTATTAACACTTGAGCTTCATTATTACACTAAATAACAATTCCTAGCAGACTCCAGGAGAGACCTTGATCTGAACAACCTGGTCCCCATCGCCTCTCTGACCTCAGTTCCTACTACTCTGTCGCCCAGTCACTTGGCTTAGGCTACACTAGCTTCTTTGCTGGTCTACCAAGTATGCCTCAGTGACTTTGCAGGTTCTGCTCCTCAAACATCTGCATAGACTATTACTGCACCTCCTTCAGTTCTCTGATCAAATGTCACCGTGCCTGTGATGCCTTCCCTGGCAACTTTCCTCTCTTACACAAACCTGGTATGACCTTGCCTGCTTTATTTTTCTTCATAACATTTATGACCACCTGTGAGATAGATAGACTGCAACTCCCCATACCACGCAATGGCGCACCTTGAAATGATGTGGGTAGTTGCAATTCCCCATATCTAGATAAATGAGAAATAGACGAGAGAGAATGTCCTAATTATTATTATTATTATTATTATTTTGTCTACACACACACGGTACAATTTCCATGAGGGTAAGGATTTTATCAATTTTGTTTTGTTTATTACTATGTTTCTAGCACCTAGAATAGTGCCTGGCACATTATTGGTACTCGATAAACATTTATCAAAAGACAAATAGAGAAAATAAATTCCTCCCTCCCAGGTGAGTGACTGAGTGCTGGCTTCTTTCAAGGCAGGTGGTGACCATGCTCAGGGAAGTGACTTCCAGTTTTGCACATGTTTTCAAGATCAAAATACCCACCATCATATAGTCCCCAAAATGAGATGGATTACTTTGGAAGCCTCGCCTGGAGGGGCAAGCACTGGACTGAGTCCTTGACTTGGATGTTTGACCATTTGACCACTTTTCTTCACGCCCAAGGGGAATGGTCTGGTGACAACCATTCTTTCTCATGTCAGAGCCTTTTAAAACAAAGTTCCACTCCAGAGATCAAGTATGATAGGATAGGGAAGAACACTCAGTGATAGATAAGATACTACAAAAGACTGTCAGAATCTTAGCAACAGAGTGAAATAGTGCTCAGGGTACTGTCAATGAACACAATCATGAAAGAGCACACCATTTTCTTAACTAGGGCACTGGCCAATCCATGTACAGCTGCACAACATATTTCTCCTCTGAAGATGCCAATTTCAAAATATCTCTATTGATCTCTATCTAACCCTGAAAATTAATGATCCCAAAGAGAAAAACTGACATTGAATCGTTCGAGAATTTCAAACAATAAAAATAAAACAAAGGGGTTGTAGCAAGGTCTGGACTTGATGGGTGGGGTGTCACAATTTTAATCCATTGTGTCTAACGTAGCCTATAGAATTATAATTAATGATTTTTGTTTGTTTGTTTTAGTTTAGCGGGCATTTCATTTTTGTTTTACTTTGTGGCACTTCCATTTGAAGACTCTATAAAATCACCCTTTTTTCAATATACTTGTTAGTGTTTAAGGGATGAGGGGTCAGGGAATGAGAAAAATGGATGAATCTCCATCCATAAAACACTGTTTAGACTCAGAGGCATATTTTAGTGCAATAGGGGTGTTGGTCCCTGGAAAAGGATGTTAACTTCTACCAGGTGGCATTATAAAATACAGGGCTATACTATCATTAAAGGAAAGACCCTTCTTTTTTTCTTTTTGCAAGCTCATATGCTTGCAAGAATGTAAGTTTCCCTTTTGTAATGTCTTTTGCCCCTACAAGATTCCCCTTGATACTTATTTAAATTTGACCCAACATAGTATGATGGTATTTACTCCAGATTCCACGTTTTTCTAGGAATGTCTCTATAAAATTTCAGGCTCTGGGTGGGTCTTACACAGGTACGTATATTACATAGGGTGTGAAATATCCTTTGAGGCTCCTTCCTGCTTCCTCAAGTTGCCTGACTCACCCGTCAGCCCCCCATGCACAGACCAAGCAGATGTTATAGAAGTTACTAAAGAGAAAGGCACCATAGTCAGATCCACCTAATTCTCATCAAGTTGTAAAGAGGGCAGAATTTGCTTGGCAGCTCTTCCACTGGGAAAATAAAGGTACCCAGGAAGGGAGAGAAGTGTGTAAGGAGGACATTTGTGGAGCTCCAGGCACCTCATGGTTCCCCCGGCGCAACTTGCAATGGTATGCGGAGTTGCAGTTCCTGGCCATTTTATTTTCTCCCCGTGAATTTGGTTGGTTTAAGTATTGGGACTGGAGCCAGTTATCCATCTGGGGTTTGCTGGGCAGCAGGATCTGCTGACCTGGCCTGGCACGAGCAGCACAGTGAGTGGGTGACAAGTTGGCAAGAATCACTATATATTTGCTGTAGAGCCAAGGTAGTGTCCATTGATCTAGACCAAGCTGGGTCAATGGAACCAGGAAAACAGAAGCCACTTATATACTTATAAGTATTCATAACAGAAGGAATTGAGGGCAAGGAATTGGTTATACAGGTGATGAAGGAATCAAGAATCAAACAGGGGGTGGTGAGACAACCCAGAGATTAGTAAAGTAGGAATGAGCACTAGCTCTACTAGGCTGGAGAGACAAAGAATGGAGGTGGTGTTTTGGGGTGCAAGGGCCAGAGACCACAGAGGATCTGTTCAGTGGGAGCTAAAGCCACAGAGGACACCCTGCTGCTGCCAGTGATGCCACCTGCAGCTTTCAGTCTCCTGCCAACCCTCTCATTTGCTGAACCTGGCCCTGGGCCAAGAAGCCTAGAAGCCTGGGCTGACCTGGGAGCCTGGGCAACACAATCTGTAGGAGTCAGCCCCTTGTGATAACAGAGGATAGGAGGGGAAGGATGAGGAATGAGCCCAAGAATAAAATGCCTGAGACTAGCACATGATGGTTGAGTGGCAGAGGCCAACAAGCCGTGGCCCAGTAGAAGCGTGGTGGGATCCCTGGGGACTCTCATGCAAGGGTAAGGGAAAAGAAGCAGTACCACCCAATAGGCACCTGGACACTCTCAGGCTGAAGTGTGTCAGTCAAGCAACCAATGATCCACCATGTCCCATGAGACAGCAGCCACACATCCCGCCCAGGCTGAGGGGGCCACTTGCCAGGACAGTGGCATCACCAGCACCTGAGAGCAGACCAGCTAGAAACCAGTGACTGGGCTTTTCTGAAGAATACTTGACTCCATCCCAGTTATCAAGTTCATTTCCATTCATGCATCCTTATCTGTGGGAGCAGACACCTCCCCTCCTCTCTTTCCCTCCAGCAATAGACAGGCACAGTCAACCCGAGGTCCCAGAGCAGGTAAGGGGACACCTTTGAGAAGAGGGCAGAAACCATAAAACTGGTGTTTTTTGGACAGCAAGTGATTATATCAATATCTAATTTGAATTGGATATTTATTTGATATTCAAGTATTTTAGACCACGAGTGATTTAAAAATTTTAGGATCAGACCTAATTTAATAGTTTAGATTAAAGCAGGTGGGAAATGGGAACCCGTAAAAGAAACATAAATGCTTTTATAAAGAAAAGTAAACATTTTATTCACATGGCTGAGAGGAGACTATTCAATCATTCCTAGTACACTAAATATACAGGACACCCTTAAATCACGAAGGAAAGACAGCTGGAAAATAAGGAATTTCCTCACCATCAATATTGGTGGCTAAGGCCCGGGACGGTGGCTTGCACCTGTAATTCCAGCTATGCCGATCCTGAGGCAGAAGGATAGATAACTTGAGGCCAGGAGTTCAAGGCTGCCGTGAGTTATGATTGCACCACCCTACTCCAGGCCTGGGGGTGGAGCCAGCTACAAGGTTGAGCCTGTGGGCGGGGCCAACCACTGGGCGCGGCTGATGAGGGAGGGGGCCAATCTCTGGGTTGTGCCTCTGGGATGAAGTCAGTACCTGGGCGACAGAGAAAGACCCATCTCTAAAAAACAATAAGTAAAAATGGTGGTAGGTAAGACTGGAGAGCAGCATATGCAACAGGACAAACACAGACAGCTCTCCTTTCTTCTCTGTCAGTTGAGGAAGATCTCATGAAGGCAGTGGATGTCGAGGATTTTTGATGATTAGAAATAATTACGCGGCAGACTCAGGGAATGGAAATTCTGGGCGAATGTTTCTCCCTGAAGAAAGATCAAAGACAGTAGCGAGGGTGAGTGGGGTGAAGGGGGCTTGCAAGAGGTGTGCGGTGTATAACCTCTGGCCTCTCAGCTCCAAGCCCTCCCTTCTGTGCTCTGCTTGGTGATGCTGGAACTGGGTTCTGCAAACCATATTTCACCTTCGCAAGCTGGCAAACCATATTTCACCTTCGCCAGCAGGTACTGCTCATGGGGGGCGGGTAGAAGAGGAGATTGGAGGGGAAGGTGAAAGGACTTGCTGATTCCTGTTCTGGTTCTTGTTTTTTTTTTTTTTTTTTTTTTTTGAGACAGAGTCTCGCTCAGTCGCCCAGGCTGGAGTGCTGTGGCGCAGTATCGGCTCACTGCAAGCTCCGCCTCCCGGGTTCACGCCCTTCTCCTGCCTCAGCCTCCCAAGTAGCTGGGACTATAGGCGCCTGCCGCCACGCCCGGCTAATTTTTTGCATTTTTAGTAGAGACGGGGTTTCACTGTGTTAGCCAGGATGGTCTCGATCTCCTGACCTCGTGATTCGCCTGCCTCGGCCTCCCAAAGTGCTGGGATTACAGGCGTGAGCCACCGTGCCCGGCCTCTGGTTCTTGTTTCTATCGTTTCTTTTCTATGGCCTTCATCCCAGCTATAGTAGTTGGTTCCAGTTTCCCAGTTTCGTCCGCACTCTGGAACTGCCCCAGAGGAACCTGCACCAGCTGGCCATGACCCACCCATACACAGTGGTCTTGATCTTAGCTCTGTGTACCCCCTTCCCCAAGCTTCTAGGTTCCTGACCACTCCAACATCCTCCCTCTGTGCCTCTTGCTGCTTCCAGTAGTGAAGATTTATATGATATCACCTGGGTGTATTTTCAGTCCTCCGAAACCTGTTTACCTAGCTCCTTATTAAACTCTTACTATCGAAATATCTTGTGTGATTTCTGTTTTCCTGACTGGACACTAACTGATACCATTCTGCAGGAAATAGGAGAAAGGCATAAGATTTAATTAAGATTTAAATGAAGATGAGAGGAGTGAGGTAATAACAGAGATACCAAGATAAAAACAAAGGTAATACCAAGTACAACCAAAGTATGACAAGATACGCTTCCACTACAACCCAAAGCTGTGACTGTGTTCTTACAGTGAAAGCGAGAGGAAGTACTATGGTTGCCTTAAATTGGTGGCAAAATATCCACACTTCAAAGTTCAAAATATGCTATAAACATGCTTCTATAGCAGGTTTACATTAGGGTGGAGAGGAATAAATCTTTTTGTGTGTCAAGCGCTCTTGTTGGATAACCTTATGCAGAAGTCAGGCCATTTATAAAAATCTTGAGATTTACTGCTGAGCCTATCTAGTGGAATTCCTGCGGATTGAACCTACAGGGAAAAGTGACACTATTCAGCGTCCTGATTTGTCATTAACATAGTCAGAGACCCCTGATGGAAGACATTAGAATTCGTCCTAATTATGGGAAATGCCTTAGAAGTGTCCTAGAAGAGAAGACAGCCCAGTAGGGAGGCTGTTGCATGTTGGAGAAGATATTGAGCACCAAGGAGTGGTCCGTCTTCTCAAGCGCCATGGAAACCAGAAAGAGGCATGGAGATGACTTTCCACGTGGGTTTAGAAGTGAGAGGATCTTCAGTAAGTGTGGCCTCTGTAAAGCGGGGGTGGCAGAGGCTGGTGTGGACAGACTCTAGGAGTGAGTCAGGGCAGATTTTTGATGCATCATTTCACTAGTGCTTGGGAGTTGCTAGCAGGCAGGTGCAGAGCTGAGTGGTGTCTGCTAACGCCGACCTCCAGCACCCTGGTTGGTACTGATTGCTCTGAGCACAGCCTGGTGCATAAACTGGATCTAATAAAGCCTGGGGAGTCATATTCTCCTCCACTCAAAACTCATTTTCAAATAGACTGCAATAGATTTTTCCCTCAACTCTAGTAGCCCAAACCCAGTAGATGATCCAAAAATGGTTAGTATTATTCTCTTTCCTACTACAAAAGGTATAAAAATGCATCCTTTTGTCAGAGGGAAGACTTTCCCATCTGTCTCTCCTTTATGGAAGGGAGACAGATTGTGTCAGTTGTGTGTAATCTCACAGAGGATGGCAGGAAGGATGGAGCATGCTGGTCAGTCCCTGGAGCTCTGAGGTTGAATAGAGCTTGAGTCCCAGCTGACTCACTTACTCATCGAGGGCCCAGAAACTTAACTAACCTGCCTGACCTGCAGTCTCTTCATCTAGATTGTAAAGGAGATGACTGCATCTTTCTCAGTGAGCTGTTATTGGAAATAAAGTAACCAAGCATCTACTACCCAGTCTGGTATAGAGCAAGTCTACTGGTCAATATGAAATATTGTTAGTTGGTTTTAGGGGCCTATCTAAAAAGTCCTTAGGTTCCATAATTCTACCTGCCAAAATTCCTTCAGAGAAAAATAACTGTTTAAACTCTGTTTCATATGCTCTGGGGAGATTTGCAAGGAATTGGAAGGTCTCTTATTTAAGGACAAACCTGCTGATTACATGTTAGTTTTTGCCTCCTCACATCCTTTCAACATGGTTAGAGCTGTAGCTTGCTCTCGATGGATGTCTGGGGTTAGAGGAATTTAAGAATCTTTAGGGGTAAAGAAAAGAAATAAAGGCAACCTCTCAGACTGAAGGCTCAATTGCTCTGTTCCAGCATATGTAGTGGGACCCTAGACTGCAAAGAGGTGTAATGCAGCACCTCTTTGGGTGTTTCCACTGCAGCAACTCTTCCCCTTTCCTCCTGAAACAGCATTGATTTCTTGGGATTGTTTGTTTGCTGGTTTGTGTTGATCTATCTTCCCTGACTCTCAGCCCCACAGGGTGTAAGAATCCACCCTGGTGTGTTTGTGACCTAAATTGATCCAATCACGGTGGAATTTCAGGGATTTGGCACATAATTCTAGGTCAAAATGTTTGCTCTCTTTAGGTGAGTTTGGCCTTACGATAAGATAAACCTGGAACTTCCGGGGCACATTGTGGAGCCTGGAAATGAATCCAACATAGGAGAGAGCAGAGTCAAGTGGAGATAAATTGGCCTCCAAATCAAGTCAAAACCAAGCCAGCATTTTGAGTTTTCAATGACCAGAGACAATAAGTTCCCCATTATACTTAGGCCAGATCAAGCCTGGATTTTTGTCACTTACAATAGCAAAAATTGTGACTGATACTAGTGGCAACTCTAGAGAGTATTTGAACAAGTATTTACCAGAAGAGAGAAAATTCTGATTCTCCCTGTGCTGCTACAGAATTTATGATGGAGCACTTTCTTTCAGACACTGCTTCGTATGTATCTGCTGCCTTAGTCCGTTCGAGCTGCTATAACAAAATACCATAAACTGGGTGGCTTATCAACTACAGAAATTTATTTCTCACAGTCCTTGAGGCTGGTAAGTCCAAAATCAAGGCACCAATAGATTTGAGGTTCAATGAGGGTTCGCTTGCTAATTCATAGATGACACCTCTGTTTCCTCATGTGGTGGCAGGGGCTAGCTAGCTCTCTGAGATGAATTTCTTTTATAAGAGTACTAATTCCAAACATAAGGGCTCCACCCTCAAGACCTAATCACCTCCCAAAGGCTCCCTCTTCTAATACCATCGCCTTGGGGCTTACCATTTCAACATATAAATTTGGGGGTGACACAACTATTCAGACCATAGCATCTGCCAAAGAAAATCCCATTGACATCCTCCAACAGAGAAATTGAAAAGAAATCAGAATACTTTCACTTAAATTCATAAGTGCCTTACGAACAATTTTAAATTCCCTGTAGGCTAAACTATGCTGGTCTTTTTTAAGATACTTGCAATTAACAATAGTATCGAGTAGGATAATGAAAATCACAATAAAACCTTGTAACTATTGATATCACACCAGAGGTGTCAGAACACAAGAACTTTCAATGAGATGCCACATCTTTGAAAAAGAGAACCCTCCCCCCACTCCAGCATTGAGCAATGCTTTTTCCTTCGGGAGCTATGTCTCCAGTGTTCTGTGGGCACCATGTGATGCCACTTTGCAACCAAAAACCAACTTCCTTAGTGGTGGCCCAGATGCTAATTGCCTTGAAGAGTGAATGAGTCATAATTTGTACCAGAGATGTTACTGTAATTATAAAACAATGCAGGAGCCAGAACTTTTAATTGTTTCTACTTCAATAATAGACCTTGGGTTTCCTTGTGGGCTAGAAGCTAAGAAGCACAGCCAGCAGTAGGCTCAAAATCTGATGTCCTTGACTCTTTGTCATTTCCATTTCTGCCCTGAGGGCCAACAAGGTAAATTGTCTCCTTGTCTCCAGCTGCAGAGGGGTCTCTGGCAGGTTCCTGCTGGGTTCCATGTGAAGCAGTATCATATTGGTTTTTTTCTCCTGAACACTGCGTGTAACAGCTATTCTGTAGAAGGAGATAGAGGCCATCCAGCGAAAGAGGTTTAAATGATGCCAGTGGAATCCATCCATCTTCTCTGCAAGCCCAGCATTCCCAGGAATGTACCTTCTAACACACTTCTATCTGGAAAGATGCCTGGTAACAGCATGGTGGGAAAATCCGTCTTCCTTTTCCTTCCTTCCCCTTCCTTCCTTCCTTCCCTCTCTTCCTCCCTCCTCGCCTCGCTTCGCTTCCTCCCTCCCCTCCTTTCCTTCCTCCCTCCTTCCTCCGCTCCCTCCATCCTTCCCTCGTTCTCTCCTTCCCTTCTTCGCTTCCTTTATTTTTTGTTTAGTAAGAGCTTCTAAAGGGCTTGGACATTTTCTGCCTTGAAACTTCTGGCATAGTAAACTTAAAGAGATTTCCTTGACTTACAGTTTTCCACGCATTGATTTTGTTGTTGGCTGTTGTTATATCAGCTAGGGCTTTTTAGTTGGGCAAGCGGCAGATACTCATTCTGGAAACTTAAGTAAAAAAAAGAATTTATTGAAAAGATGTAAAGATAACTGACCAGAATTGAAGGAAAACCTAAAGAATCTGGCATGGAAAAGTTGAGAACCAAGAGCAGATTTAAAATTCAGGTAGCAGGCACCTATGAATAATCTTTTTAAGGGCTCTGCAACCATCATTTTCCTTTTTTGGCAATAACTTTGCTGAAAAAAGTCCAAATTCCTGGAGGAGAATCTCATGGGACTAGATTTGGTTCAGCTGTCTCTGGGCCCTTCAGCTGCCTGGGGCTTGGCTTTCAGGCAACTTGATTGACAGATCCACCAAATCAGCTCCCAATAGAGGAGGGGGAGTTCCTGCAATTGTTTATAAAAAAAAAAAAAAAAAAAAAAAAGGAAAAAATGGCATCAGGGTGAACAAAAAACAGTTGATGCCATTTATAGTATATTTGATCAGGATGCCTTCTCTATCTGGAATGCCCTTCTCCACTGCAGACCCTACTCAGCCTTTCAAATCCAGCTCAGACATCATCACGTCCAGGAAGCCTTCCCTGAACCAAACACATACCCTCACCAGCTGCTTAGTTAGGCATCCCACAGCCTCCTGGGTTTCCTTCTCCTACTGCCCTTAAACAATGAAGTGTAATTATCTGAGTGTCTGACTTCCTTGAGAGAAGAAAAAATTTATTATTCAATATTATTCAATCTTCCTAGCACCCAGAATGCATTCATCAGATGCTTCTTGGATGATCAGTTGGAAAGAAATGGACAGTGGTGAACAAGTTGGATCCTCCTCCATCCTCCCTCTGGCTGTCCCAGACAAAGTAAACATGTTTTCAACTTAATATTATCAACTATTTTGCTAATATGTACCCCAATAAGGTGAGAAAACCTTGAGTGTAGCCTTAATCTAGATGATGTCTGCTTTTAGTCTAGACTATGCCTTTGTGCAAATAGAAGACGGCATCCACGCTACATGGTCAGATGAGAAATAGGCTCCTCCTTGGGCACTCAGATTAATTATGACACCATTTAGATAAAAATTAAATAATACACCAAACTTTATATTGTTAACATGATATATTTATATATTATGTTATGTATTTATATATTGTTTATATATGTATATTATATATATATATATATCTACATCATATATTTTTAAAACATATCAAAAGATGCCTGCTCTGGTTGGATGCGACTATGCAAGGGATGCAGACCTGTGCCAGGGGTATATCTTGGGGAGCAGAGCATGGACTTTGTTTCATGTCCCTGCACCCTTTGGTCAGCATCTCTGTGAAGTGAAGGGACTACCCACCCACATATGGCCTCTCTGCCCTAGAAGAATCTGGTCTGCAAGAAGAGAATGTGACATAAAGTCAAACTATGCATGGCAGATCCATGAGGGACAGTAGGGAATAAATAGCCCCATAGGCATTATCTAATTGAAGAGTTAGTTCATTTGAAAAGATATTAGCAAGAAATGGAACCAGTTCTTTTCCATTTGTTTTTTAATTTTAAAACATCAAACACACAGAAAAGTATACATATCTGCATATATACCATCAACCACCTAGATTTAACAACATTTTATTACATTAGGTTCCAATCTTTTTTAAGTCCCCCCACACCAAATCACTGCCATCCCTGTCTCTTTCCTTCATCTCCAGATTGTCCTTGAGTGAGGACATGCTTGTCCAGTCCATGCTTGTTTGTGATACATTCACTATGTATTTTTACATAAATAACATGTGTTTTTAAAAAATATGATGTAGATATATATAACAAATATATAAGCAACAAGTATCATAAATAAATATATAATATAATGTATAAATATATTATGTTAACAATATAAAGTTTGGTGTGTTTTTAAAATTTTTATCTAAAGGTATTTTATAATTCAGACACTTCTATAGTTTGCTGTTTCGATTCTTATATTACCTTTCAGAGACTGATCCATACTGGTATACATAGTTCTATCTCATTTATTTTAACTGCTGTATAGTATTGCATTATATGACTAATTCACAACTTGTCCGTCTTTTCATTGATAGGCATTTAAATGATTTCCAGTTTTTGCCTTTGGAAACAATGATGCAATGAATACATGTTTACCTGTCACTTTGTATACATGTGCAAGAGACTTTTAGTTTACATATGTAGAAGTAGAATGGCTAAATATTAGGATATATACATCTTCAACTTTGATAGATACTACCAATGCACTCTCCAGCAAAGACTTACCAACTTACACTCCCACCAGCAATGTATGAGAATGTTCGTTTCCCTATATCCTTGACAAAACTTGGTTTTATCAGATATTATCATTTTTGCCAGCTTCAAGGGTTTGAAATCATATCACACTATGGTTTTGATTTGGGTTTCCCTTGATATTAATGAGACTGAGTTGTTTCTTTCTTTTTTCCATGACTATCCAGTTCATATTTGTTGCCCATTTTTATTGGATTATCTTTTCCTATTGATTTGCAGGAATTTAAAACATAATCCGTATTAAGAATTTTTGCTACCTGTAGGCATTATGAGTATCTTCTTTCAGTCTGCAGCTTGCATTTTAACTGTTCATTGTGTCTTTGTTGGCACACGAGTATAATATTTTAATGTAAGTCTCTTCCTTTGGATGTATGCCTTTTGAGACATGGCTCCCATGTTTTAAAATGCCCTGTGTTTGCATCTCAAAGTTTTAAACTTTCCCTTTCATACTGAGGTCTTAATTCCATCTGTAATGTACCTGGGTATAAAGTATGACATAGGGATATTTCTTTTTTTCCATAGCTAATTATCCCAGCACTTGAATAGTTCACCCTTTCTCTGCAGATTTGTATTGCCATCTCTGTTATGAACCAAATTTCCATGTATTCATGGGTCTGTTTCTGGAACTTTTCCCTTTCAATTTGTCTCTCCCTATGCAAATACCAAACTCTTTAATAACGTTCAGAGGCAGTTTTTACTGACACCTCACTATTTTTTGGGTGAGATGTGAATACCTCCAGGAAGGGTGATGCTCTCAATCAATGAAAATGCCATGTGCATACTGTCCTTAGATTCCTTCCAATCTGTCAATCCACTGAGAGGAAGTTTTGGTGGAGAAAATTCAAGGGAGATCCAGAGAACACAGGGCTCCAGGAAAGGGGAAAGGAGAGAGACTCAGAGAGGGTCTCTCAAGCAAGAAGAAAAACATAGCACCTCCAATACTCAAACATTTTCTAGGCTTGGTCCTGAACATAGATATATTTGCCCAGAAATAGGGTATTTCAATACACAAATGTACCCCACAGCATTCTATATCCCTTATCATAAAGTCGTAATCAGACCGTAGCTAATATTTGTTGACGCCTAGGCTGAACATTGATAATAAACATGACTTTATTAAATCCCATAACATGGGTAATTTCCCTGAAATATAGATGAGAAAATTGAAGCTCAGAGAAGCAGAGCGATTTGCCCAAGGTCACACAGCCAGTTAGTGGCAAAACTCAATCTACCTTCCTTGCTACTTAATATTCCACTGCCTCCGTGTTGTAGAATGTACCACATTAGAGTGGGATTACCTGCTTTTCAAGGGAGACAGTGAATCTTGTTTTACCATTACGTTCTCAACCCAAGCATTGTGTTAGTCACACAATAGGCTCTCAATCAATATTTGTAGACAAGAATGAATAGATGCATGTTAGCTGTGGAGTCTGTGGTTTCTGAGTCATGAAAGGTCTAAGTGGTTTATTTAGTTGTTTGGGGGAGAACAGTCTTCACCTTACTTCCTCTGAAAGCCACGCCAAGCCTCTTTTCTTCTTACTCTCAGATAATGAGCTGAGTTACAAATACACAGCAAAGTCTTTCCACCTACACAGATCCTAGGAGTGTACAAATTGATTTGGGGGCGGGAGAACCAGGCACACAAAGGTCAGTGCCAGTAGCACTTCCAGCTTGGACATTTGCTTTCATCTTCCAGAAATAATCTTCCCATTTCCCAGATGTTTCAGTGTCATCGGCTTTGTTTCTCAGCAGAGGCAACTGCAACTCTTCCTCCTCATGAGGCTGTGTGCTAAATCTGAAAAGCGTTTGCAGCTCAGCCCCACAAAGATTGTTGCTGCAGTGGGGATTCCCAGCCAGCACAGAGCCCCTTGCCGCTGAGTGGATTTCCCCAGCATAAGAAGTGAGTGGGCCAATGGTCCCTGGGGGATTGTCAGCACCATAACTTCTTTGAAAAAAAAAAAAAACATATTTGGGTTGGTGGTATTGGGGGGCAGGGATCTGTAAGGGGAGGCTATAGTGCATTGGGAACTGGTTTGGAAGGCATGGGTCTCTCTTCTGCAGAACAGAATGGATTCATCAACGATGGCTTCACAGCAGTTAGGCCTCTATCACCAACCACCTTGGGTTAACCAGTTTACCACCTCTGAATTGAGCTCAGTCTCAGAGCTACTCAGGGCCCATGTGGCCTCCGTTCCAGCAATAAGCATTTGGAAAGTTTTGCATCTGAGAAAGTGCCTCCTGTGAGTTATTTGTGCTAGGAACTCACATCTGCTGTCATTATCATTCACTTGGATTCTGACATTGATCCAGAATTTCCTAGAAAACATTGTGCTTTCTAACTGCTGCTGTGATTTGTGACTCCCAGATCAGCTTTTACCACCAGCCCTTACCACATTCCTTGCTGCAGCTTCTTGCCTTGTCTTCATAAGCATTGCTCTCCGGAGCTCCCACATGACTTGACAGGAAACCCCTGGCCTAGAAAAGTCTCCTTACTTTCAACAGTCCATTCACTCATTCAACAAACATTTCCTAACACCTGCTATGTTCAGGCACTCGTCTAGGCATTGGGATACAACAATAAACAGACAAAGTCTGTGCTCTCAAAGTCTTGCACTCTAGTGGAGAGGACAGAAAATCGACACATAAATAAAGAGCTATTTAACATAATATTCAGTAGTAATGAGCAGCACCATGAAGCAAAAATAAAGTAAGATTAGAGAATTGGGATTGGCCTGGGGAGGGGGTAGCACTTCAGATAGAGGGGTCAGTGAAGAAGACAACATTGAAAAAGACCTGAATGAATGAGGGAGATTATGGGGGAAACATACCTGGTAAAAGGGCCGAGGTGGAAATGTGCTTGGCAAGATTAAGGACAACAGTAGGTCAAGATGCCTGGAAGAGAGAGAGGGAGGGAGGAAAACAGAGAAGGTATGAAACAAGTGTATCATGATGTGCTCCTAATCAGCCAATCCTCTTAGCCCATGAGACCTCAGCCTAGATCCTCAAACCATCAACTGCCATCTTACCCAAATTATAGACACAAGCATAAAGAGAAATGGAAAATTTCATGCATTTACCCTTTGCCAATTGATCCAATGACAGTAAACTCCAAGGAAGTCAGTACTAGGAATTCCTGAAGCCTATCTGGGGCGAATGAACACTTAGAAATTAGATATGACTATGGAGTAAAGCAGAAAAAGGCCCCTTGGTAGTCCTGGCAAATATGTGGTACACGTGTCACCTCTCCCCACGTCCAAACCCAAGCTCACAAGCCCATTGCCAATCAGCAATGTCATTCTCATTCATTGAAATGGGATTCGTCAGCCTGACAGATTATTGACATTCTGGCTCCTGAGTTACCTATAATGGTTTAGTTTTTTGAGATCAGACACACTATTAAATATCCTTTGGCAACCTCCTATCTGTGACAGCTTTCAGCCACATTATAAATGAAGTCACAAAGGAAATATATTTATTAAGCTTTAACCTGAACCCTTTACATAGACTACAGTGTTATGTTTCAGCAAAGCTCATCTTTGATGACAGTTTTAATCACACTCAGGCCTGCTCAGGCACACAGTGCCTTCGACAGTCACCTACTCACTTCACTGTGCTGTGTTTGACATGTCTGCCGTTTCTGAGTGATTCTGGATGTCTCACAGTTTTGCTTACCTGCTTCCCAATCAGTACTCCAATTTTACCATTCTTCCTGCACATGACACCAGGCAGTCAAACCATGTATGCACTTAATTCTGCCAAGGATTTCTGTAATACTCTTAAGGCCTCATGCTAATAATGGGAATTTCTGGAATTGTGACAAAACTTCTGGGAAGAAAGGTACTTCAGGTCTGGAGGAGGAAGGACTTTTAGGACTTTTGCAAGCATTATACCAGATGGGCAACCACCCAGGTAGGTTGCCATATATCATTGCTTGCCACAGAAAGCTAGTTCTTCTCTGCTTATGCCCAAGATAAAGGAAGTGAGTCTTGCCAAGAGCCATTTTTAACAGTCTCTGGGGCGGAAGAACATTAATGCGCTATCTTGATGCTTCCAAAGCTCTTCTACTAATTCCACATGCATAATACCTCAGGGTCCAGGTGTCACTTGGGTGGACTTCATCCACACCAAGCTACAAGATGAGGAGGCTCAGAAGGGAAATTTCTTAATCGTGTATAGTACTCTAACCACATCCTGCCCAGAAAGGATGGGCTTAGCTGTAGGTCACTGCCCAATGCATCTAAATGCATAGACTTTTTTTTTTTTTTTTGGTTGTTTATTTTATTTGGGGCTATAGACTTGGACTTTTGAGAAAATTCTCTGTCATCATTATCAACACAATCTTTCTTACACTTCAGGGATTTTACTAACCCCACCCACACAAATAGAATGACTCATCCCGGAGGGGTCTGAGTTGGTGTCTGGAAAGACAGTGAGATTAAACAACTGCTTCAAAAAGCAATGTCCTAAATTGTCCCTGCAGCAATTACCCCTAGGAAGAAAGGCCCAAAGAGAGGACATCCGGATACTATTTCATAGATATATCGGACAGTTCCCAGCAGAAAACAATGGCATGCTCAAATTGTGTAATAGGAGGAGGCTTTATGATAAAGAGACTCTTTTCAGAGAAGTGGTCAGGGTACAAGGGAAACCACCAGAAAAATTATGTAGCATTTGGGTCTGGCAATTGTGGTACTCCCCATACTATCTCGAGGCCTAAAAAGGTGAGGGGAAGGAGCTGTTTCCAAGGAGAGAGAGAATGGTGAGGAGAGGTCCCTGACAGGAGGAAGCAGCTATAACTCACAGTACTAGAACTCAGACAGTCTGCATTGTCCCAACAGGAAGGGAGGCAGGGGAATCAATACCCCAATTTCACTCTCATCTGCTCACCAGATCTCTTTCTGGTGCCTCTAACCAGCCAATTCCAACAGGAAGCCAAGGGCAGCCCAGCAATGAGCCAGTGGTCTCCGGGCAGAGCACAGGGTGGTGAAGAGTGGACACTGGGTCTAGAGGGCTGGTCTGAAGACACACAGCAGATACGGTACATGTGTGTATACTCAAGTGATTCAAGTCCAAGGTAAAGAAGACTTCTCTGTAAGCCTTCTTTAGCTAGAAAATTCTGTAACTCTAAATATATTTACCTTTTTATTTCATTGCCTGTTTTTCTTTCTTTTATTTTCCTTTCTTTTATTTCCCTTCCTTTATTTTCTCTTTTTATTTCCCCTTGGACCAGTCAAGTACTCCCTTAAAAGAACGTCTAAATCCAGGGTAATAAATGGATTTTTCTCACGCATGTCAATACCAAGCAATGGGTTGTACCTGACTGTAAGGTAATGTTGAGGATTGGGAGGCCCCACTCAGCAGAAATGAGTGCCATGTTGGTGAGCAATGTGTGCCATGGACTCTGGAATGGTGAGGCCAGGATCCTTTTGCTTTGATCCAAAGCAAAAGGAGGAATTAAGGTAATTTTCTATGTCATCTGGCTAAAAATAAATTTACCAAAAATATTCTCTTTAAATATGTATATGCATACATATTTATATAAACTTCAACCTATTTACTTTCTCCAATACAAAAATAAATATTGCATACACTATATCATATCCATTTCTGGGAGCATGAATAGATTGTCTTGATACTTCTGATTTTATCCTACTGATGGTTTTCATGTTCACATGTCCAGATGACATTGGTGATATTACAAAATGAGTTGTTATTTTTATGCTTATGTCCTAGATCTGTGCTGTCCAGTATTGTAGCCATGAGTCATATGCAGCTATTTAAATTCAATTAGAATTAAATGACATTTTAAAACTCAGCTCCTTAGTCACACACACACACACACACACACAAACACACACTTCAAGTATTCAATAGCCACATGTAGAACAGTGCAAATATAGAGCAATTCCATCATTGCAGAAAGTTCTATTGGAAGATGTTGCTCTAGAACCCAAGACTAATTATTGGACACAGTGAAACTGATGTGTTTATAAGCATCACTTACGCTTTCAATAATCCTATTATGTATGAGGCAGCAAGCTATATCCTTTATAAACATTATCTCATTTAATTTTTACAACCACCCTATGAGGGAGAATTATTACTGTCATATTACAGATGAGGCCCAGAAAGGTAACTCATCCCATAACCACAAGGTAGTAATTAAAAGAGCTCAGATTCAAAACTAGACCTTTCTGACATTAAAGCTCATGCTCTTTGCCATTATATCTGCACCTGTGAAAGAAATAACAACTCTATGGAATAATTCACTTAGTTTTGTATTTAACACTGGAGATATCCTAGAGATATTAATAAAGTTGAAATGACAATTTATTTCCAAAACCAACATTTTTCCTTACGTACTAGATTGTCATCTGTTGTTCATAATAAAGCTAAATATGATATGTTCTTGAATTAACCTTGTTGCTATCTTTAGTATTGTGAATGTGAGTTAATAAGCAAACGAATAATTGTTGTGATACTCATCGCATCTGTCTTAGTCAGGGTCTCATTAGAAAACAAATAGCACACTCAAATTGGGCAATTAAGGAGAGTTTAACTATGTGATTATTAACCAAGGTGTGGATAGTGTCCAGGAAAACCAGCAAGGAAAAGTGGATACCCGAATAGGAGTGGGAGCCATTAGTGCCATACAGTAGGGGAATAGCAAGGTAAAGAACACTTCCTAGAACCAGAAGGGGCAGCTGCATGGAGAAGGCACCTGTAGGAAGCTGTGACTTTTTGTAGAGGGACATAGTCAGCTTACTGACTTAGCAAGGAGAGGGCTACTTCACTCACTTCCTACCCTCCCAGGTGAGGGCAAGTTCGACCGCTAAGACAGTCCATACAGTGCTGCCTCATGGGGTACCCAGCAAGATGGAGATGGGTGGAGAAGGCATCCAGGGGGACAAATAGAAGATCATACACATTATCTATTAGAGTTGTTTGGGAAAAGACAAAGGACAGCCATGCATGAGGTTAATATTAATGGGGATAAGGTTAACCAACATCAGACTTCTCTAAATCACGGAGAGTCACTTATGGCTAGTTAGATCCTCAAGGTAGAGGAGATGCCCAAGCTCAGGGCCAGGCAGGCCATGGGTCTGCTTAGTGTAGAAGATATTGGTTTTCATTAAATTTTAGTATACTGGTTCAAATAAGTAACTAAATATGGAACTTCACTGTGGGATTTCCTTCATGCCATGGCCAAGGATGTGGCAACTATATCATGGGATTAACCTGAAGCCAACAAGCACAGGCTTGATTGTAAAAGCTGCTAGGTTAGTGGCCCAATAATTGACAACTAGACTTACAGTATTGAGAACAAGGATCACGGGTAGTCTAAATCCCAGGGCCACTTTTATGGAGCAGCAGAATTTAACTTTAGAGACTAATTTTTGAATCCCTATCACATGCCTACTACATCCCAGATACCTGCATTCCAATCATCCAGCTTATCTCACCATTGCCAAGCACACACCATTTTCTTTCCTGCAGTTATGACTTGGCACGTGATGCTCCCTATGCCTGATTTCCCCTCCCTGGCTTGGTCTGATAAACTCCTACTCTAACTTCAAAACCCACCTTGGGTACCACATCCTGTGAGAAGCCTTTCCAATTTTTGCCACACAGACTAAAGGGCTCCCTCCCTGAGACCTCTGTGGCTCTTGACCCATCCTGCCAAGATAGTGGCTATCAGAATACAGTGAAATTAATATAGTCAGCTAGTGGGGAGCTAGTGCTTAGCCTGGAAGAGGTTGGTTTTCATTAAATTTTAGTACATAAGTATCTTTGAAAGGCACTGTATTGGGCATTGTGGGGGTGAGGGTGGGAGTGGTGGTGAGGTGGGAGGAAAAAGGTATATAATAAAGGGTAAATAAAATTTCCCATCCCTGCCTTTAAAGATGGGGCTATAAGATAAAACACAGAATGCCCAGTTACATTTGGATTTTAAATAAGCATATGAAAGATGCTCACATTATATGTCATCAGGGAAATGCAAATTATTAATAAAACAACAGTGAGATATCACTACACACCCACTAGAATGGTCAAAGTCAAGAACACTGACAACATCAAATGCTGGTGAGGATGTGGAGCCACAAGAACATTCTTTCATCAGTGATGGGAATGAAACCTGATATGGCTCTTTGGAAGAGTTTGTCAGTTTCTTACAGAACTGAACATACTCTTACCATATGATCCAGCAATCAGGCTCCTTGCTATTTACCCAAATGAGATGAAAACATGTCTACACAAAAACCTGCACACAGATGTTTATAGCAGCTTTATTCATAATTGCCAAGCTTGGAAACAACCAACGGCATATTATTCAACTCTAAAAAGAAATCGCTAGCAAGCAATAAAAAGAAGTGAAAGAAACTTAAATGCATATTACCAAGTGAAAGATGCCAATTTGAAAAGGTGGCATACTGTATGAGTCCAACTATATGACATTTTGGAACAGGCAAAATGGTGGCGCCTATTAAAAGATCTATGGTTTCCAGAGGTTGGAGGTGAGAGGAGATGGAGCATAGAGAAATTTTAGGACAGTGAAACGACTCTGTATGACACTATAGTGGTGGATACATGCCATACATTTGTCTAAACCCATAGAATGTACAACACCAAGATTATATATACTCTTAGGTTAACTATGGACTCTGGGTGATATTGATATGTCAGTGTAGGTTCCTCAATTGTAAGAAAAGTCCCACTCTGGTGGGAAGTTGATAATAGGGGAGGCTATGCCCCCTTATTATCTGTAGGGTCAGGGGGCATCTGAGATATCTCTGTACCTGCCTCTCAATTTTTTGTGAATCTAAAATTGCTCTTTAAAATTTTAAAATCTTTTAATTTCAGGTGAGCAACAGATAATTTTAATATAACTTTAAAAGTATAGGCAGGCCAGGCATGGTGGTTCACACCTATAATCCCAGCACATTGGGAGGTTAAGGCGGGTGGATCACTTGAGGTCAGGAGTTCGAGACCAGCCTGGTCAACGTGGTGAACCCCCGTAACCACAAAAAAATACAAAAATTAGCCAGGCATGCTGGCACGTGCCTGTATTCTCAGCTACTCAGGAGGCTGATGCACGAGAATCGCTTGAACCCAGGAGGAAGAGGTTGCAGTGAGCTGATATGGTGCCACTGTACTCTAGCCTGGGCGACAGAGACCCTATCTCAATTAAATAAATAAATATATAAATAAATAAAGTATGTATCAGGCAAATAGACTCAAATATTCACGGGATATAGATAAACAAATAAAAACTTTTTAAAGTAAATACAGCTATGTTATGACTATTTTATTTTGATTTTTTTAAAATGAGTCTCCTGATTTAATCAGGGCTTTAGGATCATAGGAGATTAGTCACTCTCATAATGATGCATTTATTCTGGGAAAAATTTAACTTTCTTTGTCTTCTTCAGAAGCAGCTGCAAGAATGCCTAATACGAAAGTAATGACCATCTAACACCTCTTTACTAAAACTTGATTCCCTGGGGCAGAGGAAGGTCCTCACTGTAGTTGACAGTACAAATAAACCTTCACATGTGCTGTTTCCAAGCATCACTGCCAGACTTTCTGCCACCACCAGTGTGCTTTTCTTCTCTAAATGCACCTCTAACCTCAGCCCCACTCACTGGAATGTTGATATTTACAATGCCATAGTTTGAATTTCATCTAAAATTCAAATTTAACTGGCTGTATTTTAATTTGCTATATCTAGTAACCTTGCTCAAAGGATTCATATTCTGGTTGCTGAAATAATATGTGAATACATGGGCTGTTTGCACTACCAGCCAGGGCATACTATGAACACAAGAAAGGCATAGCCAGGGAGGGAAGCTAAGGGAAGCCCAGAGAGAGCCCTCCCTTGTCTCTCAGCACAGAGGGCTCCTGCCAGTAAACATGGCTTCTCTCAGACTTCTCTCAGGCTACACCAGCTTGCAGAAGCATGGTGCGCTTGAAAGCGCCCTGGAATTAAAAGAGAAGACCTGGGCTTAAGTCCTAGGCAGGCCACTTATCAGCTGTGTGACATTCAGATAATCACTTAATTTCTTTAAGTCTCATTTTTCTTTCCCATACCGAAATGCTCATAAACAATTTTTTTTTAAAGAGTGAGGGGTCCTTTTGTATATACTTAAGGATTCACACAGGGCCTACCCAGAGAAAAATCAGAATCTTGCTGTAGCATCATCCATTGCCCTCCCTCTTCTGCCTCCATATTGCTAACAAACACTGGCCCCCAGACATGACCCAAGCCATGACCCAAACCATCTAATACTTATGCATTCTGTGTGTCAGCCCTCAGAATCTTCTGTATCAGCGATCAGAAAGCTTTTACTGTAAAGGGCCCAGTAGTAAATATTTTAGGCTTTGCAGACCATAAAATTTATAAATTGTGAACTATTTTAGGGTTTGTGAGTTTCTGTTGCAACCACTCGACTCATCCATTGCAGGGTGATGAAAGCAGCCATCAAAAAAATGTAAATGAATGAGCGTGGCTGTGTTCCAACACAATTGCATTTATAAACCCTGAATTATGATTTTACATAATTTTCTTGTGTCATGAAATATTATTTTCTTTTGACTTCTAAAAGCCTACAGAAATTCAAAACCATTCTTAGCTCACAGGCCATAGAAAAAACAGGCAGCAGGTTGGGCTCGGGCCTGGGCTGTGGTCTGTTTACCCCTGTTCTTTAGGACTGGGTTGCTAATGTCTGGTAAACTCTCCAACTTGGAAGGGTGGTCCATCTCCTACAATTGGTGACCTAAAGCAGAGTTACAAAAAGAGTGGATCTGAGTTCTTATTCGGCCCTGGCCTCTGTCGTTAACTTACTATGTGAATCCAGGGAAATTATGTCACTACTTCCTGCCTCATCCTTCATCTGTTTAAAAAAAGACTGGGAGTGAGGGGGCATTATATTTAGCAAGCTGCTAAATAAAGTGATTGGGAAATACAAATGAGGAAAAGAGAGACATATTTAATATTTAGCAGGGACGGTCCAAGTGTTGAGTAACATTAAAAATCATCCAGCAAGAGAAATAAAGGAATCAAATTGATTTTCTGAGAAAATTTCCACCACTGCTTTTTACTTCATGGAAAGCAAAGTAATGGGTGAGGTCATTTTTCCTTTGCACACAATTCACTTTCATGAAGTTTGCCAAAAAGGAGAAGTTTCTCTCAACAGTGAAGTCCTGATGCCCGACTGAGCCCCAAGGGAGCACTTTTTTCACAAAAGCTGTTTCTGTCCCTCGCTGGCCCCTCTGTTCTCTTCCTGCACTGCTTCCCACTCCATCTGGGGCTACTGTCCACAAACCCCACTTTTCCCAGTTATAGATTTCATCCCTTTCTCCTGTGGAATTATGGTGCTGACAAATACCAGGTATATTGCAGAGCCAGAAACCAACACAAAATTACAAGGCTTACCAATCATTGTTGTTTTGATGAGATGATATCAGGAAACTTTTAAAAATGAAAGAAAACCCTTAAAACTTATGAAACTAAAACTTCCAGGTAAACAGTGACACTGAAAACTCAAGGATAGAAAAAAAAAGAAGGTGCTTGTTTTAATAATGTGGCTCTTTTGCTGGTGAGACATGGCGATCAACCTTAAATGACAATCCTAGGGGGATTAGAAAAAGGGCCCTCCAGGTGATACAAGGGGAAAAGATCAGGTTTTGTTAGAAGTAGAAAGCATCCACCAGAACAGAATAATGATTAGAGATAATTACAGCCAATTACAAAGGTGCCAGAGTACTGGTGTCTACCCAGCAAGTTACAGTACAGTTGAACCTCATTTTTAATCAGTTCGAATGTGCCACTTTTATTTCTTGGCTGATGAATTTTACAGACAATCTCAGGTGTATTTACAGAGCATTTTGGTTCAACCAAGGTCAAAGAAAGTAAGAGACACATTCTCCTTAGAGCCTCATTCTCTCTCAGATGCTTGAGTAAGTGGCTTAAGAGAAGTAACCTGGGACCGGGCACAGTGGTTCATGCCTGTAATCCCAGGAATTTGGGAGGCCGAGGTGGGCGAATCACTTGGGGCCAGGAGTTCGAGATCAGCCTGACCAACATGGTGAAACCCCATCTCTACTAAAAATACAAAAATTAGCCTGGCATGGTGGCGTGCACCTGTAGTCCCAGCTACCAGGGAGGCTGAGGCACAAGAATCGCTTGAACCCAAAAGGCAGAGGTTGCAGTAAGCTGACATCACCACTGCATTCCAGCCTGGGTGACAGAGAAACACTCTGTACCAAAAAAAATAAAAACAAGAAGCAAGCAAGGTGGAGCACAAAGGGGAGTCCTAGAATTCAGGGCTTGGTCCTGCCTCCTTTGAGGCAGGTACACATGAACACATTGACTTCTTTGAACTTCAGTTCTTTCATCTGTAGAATGAAGATAATGTCCTGTTCCACTTGCCACATACTCTGTCATCAACTTCAAACAACTTGAAATATAAAAGGACTTTGCAAATTACAAAATATAGGAGTGGTTTTTTTGATTACTATTGTGAGTGAAGGAGGAATCGTCATTCAAGTCAACTGCTAAGCTATTGAACGGCTGCTTCAGTCACTTGAACAGATGACGTGTAAGGGTTAATAAGCACATGTCTTGGTCACTGCTTAGGTCTGGTGAGTCAGAGCCCCAAGCACGAGGGCTAGATCATGGGCTTCATGGGACCAGCTCATCTGACCTGGACAGCAGGAGCTTCCAAGCTAAAGAAATCTGGGATTGCATCCCATCTCTGCCCGTTTCTCACTAGGCAAGTCCCTTATCGGTTTCTCCATGCCTGAAACTGAGAAAATAATACTACCTGGCAGAGCTGTTGTGAGGCTCAGAGAAAACACACATAATCTCTGGTGCATAGTAGGTTTTTCCACAAATAGGAACAAGTGTGACTAAGGGGAAGGCTGATAGCTCTGACCCTTACCAGCTATTCTGCAAATGCACAAGGAGATGGCTTATGTGGACAATCTGCTCAGATTCATTCCTACTTCTTGGAAAAAAAACCCAAAGACATGGCTTATAGGTGATGAAATTTGCATCTACAAATGATAACACATTATAAACCTACTACTTTCAGTTACTTTCCTTATTATAATATAGTTCCTGAGACACCAGAAAGGAAGCTCTGATCATTTGACCTGAACTGGTCATAACACTACTCCTTAATCTTATTATTCCTGTGCTCAAAACTGCCAACCCTCCCCATCCCCCAACCCTGCCTCTCTGTCTACTGTAGTAAATCTTTTCCAAAATTCTACCTCACTTTGCCCCTTCATTAACCCAACATTCAAGCCAAACGGGACATCCCATTATTTACCAAAATCACCCTCTTCCTGGAAAGCCTGACACTGACTTAAACCAGGCATCCTGGAAATAAGACACTGAAATGCTGAGATTTGTGTGTAGGAGGCTTATGAGGAAACCTCCAAGGAACACCTGTGAGGGGCAAGGCCAGAGAGACTGGGCAAAGGGAGATGCTCAACCATGATGTGTCCACAGCTAAGGACTCAGCCCACACCACAAAAAGTTCTAGAGCTGAGACGACCCCTCAGAGTTGCTGTAAATTGTGTCAAGGAGCTGTGACCTCTACCTATTGACCAGTCTCTGGAGATGGGCTGCCCCCAGGGAGGGGACATAACCTTTGGATAAGGGCAGTGCTCAGAGAGGAAGTCAGCTGAGATCCATCAACAGCCAGACCTCCCTTCAGCTGGGGAATGTGTGTCTCCTCCTGAGGGGGCATCTGGGCCATTCCCCCACCACACTCACTATTCCACTGGCCAGCTCACAAGGCCCATCATTGCCCCTGCCTCTCTGTGAAGCCCTTTGACCCTGTATTCTCTCCCTGTTCATATGTGAGATATGACCAACACACTTGCAAGACACTGTATCTCTTGCTGTCACCACTGAGTTCAGAGGTCACAAAGCTCAAAGCCTATATTTAGTGCCACTTCTCAAAATTCTAGTGAACACAGAGAATGAGAAAGTTATACCCCTCAAAAATATGCTGTGATGTGTAGTATTCTCCTAGTAAAAATTTCCAAGCTCTCAGCATATTTAAGTATACTGAATACCTCCTAGGCTGGTTCCTCATTTTGTTTATAGGAAAGAATATTTCGTTGGTAATGGTACAACTCTATTCTTACACAACATCCATTGGGGTTTTCATTTCCTTTATTTGCTGAATAATTTTTCTTTATGAAGTATTCTGTTGAAAATGTAACAAGAAGTTCTACATACTGAAAGGAAAATTCAGACTAGATGAGCAGTCAAATTAATAAGAAATCTTCCAAATTACAGAAAAGTATGAACCATAAAGAAAATATCGTTGTAAAGCAAACCCAGTATTCAGCATAAATACACCTATCCAGCTCCCTTACAAACTGAAGAAATGAAGATTAGTGTCATAATTTCACATATTGAAATGATTTATTGGATCAAAAACACAAAAATTGGTGCTTTGAAATAAACAGATTACATAAATTTTAAAAGATTAAGTGAATGAATGAAGCCATACACTTTTACCAAGGATGAGAGATTACTAGTATACAAAAGATATACATAATACTTATATATGCACATTTATAAAAATATATACATTAAATCATATCATTTTATATATGTTATATATGCTTATATTATTTTATATGCATTTATATATAAAATGTGTATGTACACATGTGTGCATTAGGCGAGTATACACACATATACACGTAACCCTAACAAATTATATATGGCTGCTGTCATTTGGGAAACTGTACCACTTCACTCTTACAGACTATTGCAAAGTGAAGGCCTGAAGTATCTCCAGCTCTAGTTCAACAATACAGCTGTCTACACATGGTCCCTCCAACGCTTCCAATCTGCAATGCAAGATCCTACACAGTACCACCCTTAGATCCAGGCCTATGGCCTACCCTGCACACCTCAGGGTACCTGCAGTTTGGATGTCTTGTGCAAATTTTTCCAAGTCTTCCTCAGGTTCCTGGGATCTTCCAAGGCCAGAAATGCCATCAGGGTCAGGCAACCCATCCCACACTGGGACTTGCACGAGCCCTGGCCCCCATTTCTCCTTTTCAGGATACTCTCCAACCCTCTGCCTCAGTGTGGGGTTGACCAGATACCCCAAGGAACCTCTCTGTGGTTATCCAGGCCTGTGGTTAGGCCCTGTTCTAGGAGAGTGGCCTGGTAAACAGGTCACCCCTACTGACAAACATGGTGTTCATTTTGCAGGATCTCATAATATTGTGCCAGAATGGCAATGACATGCTGATTTGGGGTGATTCACTCATGTTGGACATAGGATTTTTCAGGGTTCTGCATTCACTCCCCATCCTGGACTTGAGCCTGGCTTTTGTGAACCTCTCAGTGTTTCCACGGTGGTGCTGCCTCTGGTCTACAGAACCCCAGGCTGGTAGGGCAATAGCAGGTATCCTTCATCCTGTGCCACTCCCACCCTAACTGCTGGCTCCACCCTTACAGGTTCCTTGCCACATGCCAGATTGTCAGGGGTGGCCTCACCCATCTCTGAGTTTTCTGGAGACTTTTGCTCCACAATGCAAGTGGCCATGGATCTTTACAATAGACGTTCCCTCATCTTATCAATGTGGACCTTGCATTTTCCCAGGTTGGTCTTCTTGTGGGAATGACACTATTCTTCTCACTAGGCCTATGGAAGGAGAACCCTAGGAATGTGATGAGTATAGCCCAAAGCATTCAAGAAATTACACACTTGAAAGGCATGTTATTCTACATTTATACTAAAAAGATGCAAATAATAAATTTAACATGACCAAAAAGTGAGTTATTGTTCCCATTTTTTTACATACTCTCAGTAAGGCTTACATTTGTGATAATCAGCTAAGAAGCACAGTAACAATCCCAGAGAGAGTCACTGGAGGCCAATATTTACAGTGTGCACAAGGGAGGATGAGGTGCCATAAGTAATGATATGACCAGCATTACATAAATGGTTATTAGGAATGTGAAGAGGCAAGAAAGTCTATCCATATTGCTCCCATAAAAACAGGCTCCAAAGAGTTGTATGAGTATTAAAATACTCTCACAGGCTCTGTGAGTATTTTAATAACATATTTCTCACCTTTTTCCCATGGTGGGAGATTTGAAGTTAGCCAGAAATGGTGTATTTGACAAAAAAGAACACAGAGAAATGGTTCCTGAACCTGAACAGGAAGCAGTGGTGCCTGGACACTGTGAAGAATCTTTACATGCACTGACAATAAATAAAATGGACAATAAATAAATATGTAAGTATCACTTCTTTATCCATTATCCTAAATCTTCATTAATAAATGACTATACCTCACATGGGTCCATGAATTTTATGTGCTTTAATCCAATAGTTTATATAGAAAGGGGTCCTGCAAAAAAAAGAAAAAAAAAGAAAAAAAGAAAAAGAAAAAAATCCAGAAATTTCCAGGGCCCTGTAAGCCTAGAGGTGGCCCTGATCCCATATGAGTTAGAAAAATCATCCTGAGATCCAGAGATACCAAATGAACAATGACTTTCACAAGTCCTTTCTGAGTGCAGCAAATTCTCTCAACATTTGCCAGGCTGCGACGAATATCATTATTGGATTTACTCGACGGTACTTTGTAGTAATCCAATGGAACATCTTCCAGTGGAATTTTTTGGAAATACATTGACTTATTAAAATCAAAGTAGATCTTAAGAGGCCAATAAAACCACTTCCCTTGCCCTATGTAACTGATATTTCCCCATGTTCTCCATTGATACCTCTTGTTTGTGATCCACTAAAGTGAAAAATTCTACAATTGTTTTAAATGTCAAATGGAGGTAATTTATATTTACAGATAATCTAGTATAGCACTAATCCAAGACGCTTACTAGAGCTGGCCCAGCTGCTTCACCCAGCTGTCTCTCTCTCACCTTAAAGTAGTCAAAAACCCACACAGACAAATGAAAATGTTTCCTGGTTTTCATAACCTCCTGAGAAGGAGACTGCATTGTTCTCAATCACCCACTTCAATGTTTAGCAATGTTTACACTGCTTCTATAGGAGGCACTCATTCTTCATCTGATGAACATATCTCTGGATTCATGGTCCATGTATCTGGGTCCCTAACCACCCAATGACCACCCCCCACCCCCGTTTATCCAGGAAAAAAAGAAGACTTTTGAGGGATGACTAACTTTTCCATGAAGACTTGCCTTACATCTTTCTGAGTTTACCTGACACTCTTATATATGGACTCAAATTACTTATTTCTTAAAATTTTAAAAAATTCATTCCCAGAGATATTGGTAATCTTTTCCCTAGAAGAATATTTAAGCTCCTTTGATTAACTCTGTGTGGTAAGCTATAAACATCAGTCCATTTTCTTTCTAGTTTTATTTGTTTTGGTTTTTACACTTCTTCCATTTTCTTTTTTTCCTGTTTGAAATCAGGTACTCCTGATTTAAACTCATGTGAAAGAAATATATTATTCAGCCTCTTCTTTGGCAGGGGTTTGCTGGACAGCTTTTCTCAATCCCTAAAAAGTAGAAAGGTCAATTTCTATCATGCCAGCTTGTAAGTGAGACCCTACTGTGTAATACACCCCCGTTGAGCTCTTCTTCCCACCCTCTAAAATTGCAAAAGAACATATTTCCCCTTAGATCTCCTCTAGCAAATGCCTGATTGCTTTAGAGGCTTTGGGGCACATTTGACATCGAGATATGAGAAGTGAAAGCTCAAATGCAGTGATTCACATTTGTAGCAGTTATGAATTTTACATGTTAAAACAAAATGGAGCTCTCTTTAATTCAGTGTAAATGAGCTTAAATTAGTTCGCAAACTCATAGTGGAAAACCTAAGCTCGACAATCAAGGTAAACTTAGTCACTTCTGGTTTATGCCAGTCTCCTTGGGAGGGCATCACCAATCATTTCAGAAGGCTCCCCTCTCTTTCTTTTTTCCTTATCCCCATGGGGAGATACAAGCTGCAGGAGGAGGTATTTGAAACTTGCTGGCATCAGGCAATAGGTATCAGGCCGAGGTCATCAGTAAGTGTGATACTCAAAAGATGTAACAAGCAGTTGGAATAGACATTGACTGATATACGATAGGGTCTTCCTGATGAGTGTCAGCTGATGGCAGCCCTGCCTCCATCCACAGTGGTTTCCAAAGGAGCATGTTCTTTGATCCTTGGGACCCTCACCAGGGCATGCAAAGCTGAACCATCTACTTCCTGCTCTGTTCTCAGGTTGCCGGTTTCGAAGATCACGCAGTTGATTCCAGAAGCTTATAAGCCATTTGACATCTAAATAAGAGAAAGGAGAACTAGAATGCAACATGATTAACACTTATAGCAGTTATGGATTTTATGTGCTAAAAAGTGATAAGCCCAAAAGGCCACTCAAATACTCATCTCGGGGAAATGGGAAATATTCGGCTCTCTGGCATCTCCTGGGACTGCAGGCCTGTTAGGTACTACTTCAGGCTTTCTCTGCCTAGACCTTCTTGTTGTTGCTGCAGAGTCATGCTAGAATGGGAGACTTATCTACAATAATTGCTTCCTTTTTCTAGAGCTTCATCAGCAAGCAAGATACAAGGCAGCAAATGCATTCTATCCTATGTTATCATTAGGTTCCCCAAAGGCTTGGCAGGAGGTGGACGGGCACAAAGCACTTTCTTTGGTTCCTCATCAGCCTCTGTCCTCAATTTCTTCTCCTGGCTGCCTGCTGCTTAAACCCGATCTCCGCATAGGCAGGAGAATACTCATGAGCCATTCCTTCCCAATCAGTGGTTTCCGTGTGCCAAAAATTCCAGGGTCTTAAGTTTTGGAGTTCAGGCTCTTGCATTAAAAGTCTCAGCTTTCAAGAGTATTGTCTCTTTTAAGGCATTAAAAAATAAATTCAGAAACTCAATTGACTTTCTTATGAGTAATTTCAGCTTTCTCCTGAAAAAATAAATTCCACTGGCATAATGGGTAGAGGGTTGTAAAGAAGTAAGAACATTGTGAAAAATAAAACAGTTACACAAAAAATCTCATTATCTCTAAACTGTATCGGTTGCACACATTTGGGGAGAGTTTCTTTCAATATCTAAGACAGAGATCAGAGGCCCATAAAATAATTTATATTGATGAAAATCAATCAATCCTTTTTGGCTGTTGTAATTAAAATGTACATATCAATAGTTAATAAATAAGACATGATGAAGATATTTAAAATATAAAATTCCTTCATTTTAAAAATTCTACTCCATTTAATATACCACTTGCTATATGACCTCAACTCAAAAGAAATTCAAGATAGCACAATTACCCTTTCCTTTTCTTCTGAAGAAAATATTTCAAAAGACCACACTTCCCACATATATGGCATCCTATTGTAAAGGCCTCCCATCTGTAGAAGGAAGGAGGTGACTTTAAGGACGGTTAAGATTTTCACACTGAATTTTAACAGCAAATGGCATTAGTCACCCCGCTAGGGATACTGACAATTTGCTTCCTTGTTATTTTACACAGTTTAAAAGGAATGCCTCCCATCTTGTTTTTTCCCCCCAAATCCAAAGATCACACACACACACACACACACACACACACACACACACACACACACACAGGTTGAGTATTCCTTATCCAAAATACTTGGGACCAGAATTGTTTTGGATTTCAGATTTGTTTTTTGTTGAGCATTCCTAATTTAAAAAAAAAAAAACCAAAATCTGAAATGGCTCAATAAGAATTTCCTTTGATCATCATGTCAGCACTCAAAGTTTCAGATTTGGGAGCATTTCAAGTTTTGAGTTTTGAGAAGTTTTTGACGATAGAATATATAATTATAATTCTTATTTTATTCTTATTATAATATTATTTAATAAAAATTTTAATCATAATAAGGTTATAAAAATATATTATATTATACATTATGTATCTTTAATAATGATAAAAATTTATATATAATCTAAATATATGATCTATTTTATATAAAATTCCTATACACTAGATATAAAATATACATGAGTACGTATATTATTTATTTTATATATATATATATTCAGTTTCTGAGGGAAGATGAAAAATGATGTTTCGGCCAGGTGTGGTGGTTCACGCCTATAATCCCAGCACTTTGGGAGACCAAGGCAGTTGGATGGGCTAAGGTCAGGAGTTCAAGAGCAGCCTGGCCAACATGGTGAAACTCCATCTCCACTAAAAATACAAAAATTAGCCGGGTGTGGTGGCACACGCCTGTAGTCCCAGCTACTCAGAAGGCTGAGGCAGGAGAATCACTTGAATCTGCAAGGAGGAGGTTGCAGTGAGCCGAGGTCGCTCCACCACACTCCAGCCTAGGCAACAGAGCGAGACTCCATCTTAAAAAAGAACACAATGATGTATAGTCTCCTGGTAACAAAGGCATCAGCATCTCTATCAGTCTTGTAGCCAGGTATATGCAACAGATCATCCCGGAAGTAAGAGTAACTGGACCCAAGATGAGGAGGAGGAGGAGGAGGAGGAAGGGCAGGCACTTATATTTGCACAGCATCTCAGAGTATAATAAACTCTTCCTTTGATCTCATTTGACCTTGAAAACAACCTATGCAGTAAGTGAGGCAGACATTATTATCACCCTTATCTGATAGTTAATGAAACTGATGCTCAGAAAGATTGTGTCCCATGCAAGGTTCCACAGCTAATAAGTGAAAAGGTAGGACACCTACAAATCCAGATACTCTGATTTCAAATTCCACACTCTTTTCGTCAAAGCACAATAGCATCTCCCATTAAATGAACCTACATTTGGGAGCTGTAACAATTCCCCTGTGAGACTCTTTCAATCTACCAAAAATTTGTCCTTTTTTACATATCTATTGAAGGCTATGGGAGAGACTGCTACTACTCACTTATATGCATATTTCTCTTCTTCTAGGAATTTCTAGAAATTTCTCTGCCTTCCTAGGTAAGACAATATGACTGAGTTATGCACAATGAATTGTGGGAAGAAATGAGGCATACCACTTTCACGCCTTGTTTCCAAGATCACCATCAGCCATGAGCTTTCTGTAATCCCATCTTTCTCTAATCCAGGTACAGAGAAGCCAGTGAAGAACACTAGATGGAAAGAATAAGGGTCCCTGAGTAACTGTATGGAGTAGCAGTAGTCTGTGACAAGAGTGAAAAATAAAACTTGAATGTGAAAGCCTCCAATATGTAGGGGCTCTTTGCTACAACACTAGTAATTTATCCTAACCGATAACAAAGAGCAAACAAAAGATCATATTTTAGCATGCAAGATGCAGTGACACTGATATTTTAAATGATAAAGACAGGATGGAGGACATTGTCTTCAGCTTTTAGTGTTCTCTTACATTTGACATGAAAAATCTTAATGACTGACTGGTTCAGGAGAGGTCCAAGATGGTGAGTCTCTTTCTCTTTCTCTCTCTCTCTCTCTCTCTCTCTTGCTCTCTCTCTCTCACACACACACACACAGACATTTTGCTTTGCTTTGTATTACATCAAATTGTTCTTGGATAAGGTGGATTCAGGCTTTGAAAGGACAAAAGCATAATTTCGGGAGTCTTCTTGAAGAACACAAAATTACAAATAGAATTAGGCACAAAAGTAACCACTTATTAAAAATTACAAAATAAATCACAACAAATTGCAAATGTTAAATACCATAAATGTAACAAAATCCAAAAGAGAACTTACTACTTTTATCAATAAACTGACTGACATAGGTATATAATATTTATTTTTACTTTTTTGGCTGTATACTCTTTTATCACCCCTTTCTATGACAATGATTTTATAATTCTGTAATAGAGAGCACAAAGATAAATACCTTTCTTCCAACATATTTCATCAATAGTGTTCTCATTATTGATGGTAATGTCATGTGTACTTTTAGCATTATTGCCAATTTTGGGAAAATCTCAGTCAAGTTTCTACCACATAAGAGCTGTAATATTTGGAAACATTGTGCACAGACTAGCTTTCAACTCTGTATATTTTAATCCTTGTTTCTCCTCTTCAATTTATGTACTTCCAGTGCTGGAGACCTTCAGATACACCAGTATTAAGACAGAACCTCTACCCTAAATCCTTCTGTTATGAAGCCAAGTGAGTTGGCACATTGGAAAATAGAAATGTTCCTGGAAGACATAATGACATGGTTTGGCTCTGTGCCCCCACCCAAATCTCATCTCAAATTATAATCCTTATAATCCATGTGTGTCAAGGGCAGGATCTGGTGGGAGGTGATTGGATTATGGGGGTGGTTTCTCCCATGCTATTTTCATGATAGTGAGTGAGTTCTCATGAGATCTGATGATTTTATTAGGGGCTCTTCCCTCTTCACTCATTTGCTCTCTCTCGCCTGCCACCATGACTGTAAGTTTCCTGAGGCCTCCCCAACCATGAGGAACTGTGAGTCAATGAAATCTCTTTCCCTTATACATTACCCAGTCTCAGGTAGTTCTTTATGGGAGTGTGAGAATGGACTAATACACATATTTATGCCAGGATAACCTGCAATAACATAGAAGTGACTAAAAGCCATATAAATGTGTCCCTTTTAAACCATACTAAGTCTATCCCCCATTGCACTTTCTCTCAGTCAGATCAAAACAACAAACAAACCTATGGTTGTCCCTGTAACACTTGACAGGAGTGGAATTATAACAAAGGAAAGTTAAGGAGAAAAGAGTGAGCTTACTTGATTGCAGTTAAAATATCTAGAAATTTCCCTAGGTTTGAATGTTTTAATAAAGTTCAGGCTGATGTCTAAAGCTAGCATCGTCCATGGATTTTGGGGTTAAATGCTCCACTCCTAAATTGCAAACTTCATTCAGGAAATCATAAATTGGCTTCATGACCATTTTGATGAAAATAAACTGTTTTTTAATGTTCTCATCAGATACAATATAATAAAACTTCTTTTGGAAATGGGTCCAATCATTTTCCCAGGTATCTCTCTCTCTCATTGTAACATAGACAGTCTAGAAAATAGCAGTTATATTGAATTTTGTGATCATCCCCAGAAGCTAGGACAGTGCACCAAGGTGCCTAAGGTACATTGTCTATTGGCACCTAAAAGTTTCAAAGCAGGCACATTAGCTAAACTATGAAACTTTGGATTTTTAAACACTTAAGAGTACTGTGAAATGGAAGAAGAGTTGAGATTATGCAGGTAGGTTAGAAACTGGGTGGGATTAATCTGGGAGGGCTCCTTAGGGGAGATGTGTAATTTGGGGTACTATAGGACAGTGGTTAAGCTCCACGGAGGCAGGGACTTTGTTTTGTTCATTGCCATCTTCAGTGCCCACAGTACTGAAGTACACACCAAGTGCTCAATTCACATTTTTGGTTTGGATGGAAGGAAGGAAGAAGGGGAGACAGGAAGGAGGGAAGCAGGAGAGAAGGAAGGAAGAAGGAGGGGAAGAAAGGAATAGAAGTATGGAAAAAGGAGAGAAGGAAGGAGGAAAATAGGAAAGGAAGGGAGGGAGAGAGGAGAGAAGGAGGGAAAAGGGAGAAACGGAGGGAGAGAGAGGAAAGAAAAAGAAAGATGAAGGAAGGAAGGAGGGAAGGACAGAAGGAAAGAAGGGAGAAAGGAAGGGAGGGAGGGAACTGGTTGGATGGAAGAAGGATGGGTGGCAGGAGGGAGGAAAGGAGGAAGAAAGGGAGGAGCGAAGGCAGGCCTTTGTACTAGGTAAGTGTGTTTCAGGTTCCTCACCTGTAAAATAAGGTTAAAATAGTCCCTCCCTCATAAAGTTGCAGTGAGGATTAAATGAGCTAATATACACAAATAATTTATAAGAAGGTCTGGTACTCAATGACTTAGTTATTACAGTGAATATTTGCCCTTCACTTAGTTCCATGGGGCTGTCATTCATAGCATCCAACAAGAGAGGATATTGTTACTGATTGGCACAGAGAGAAGGAAGCTGAATTAAGAATAATAGGAAATCTGCCAAGGGGCCTGAAACCTCTATTCTGAAAATTCATGAGAATTGGAAGATCTGGAATTTGATCTGCAGGCAGGAATGAAAAGAAGAGGGTGCCCTGCGATGTAGCAGGAAGACCCATCTCAAGCCTCAACAGGGTAAACGCAATCAATAACATCCTGTCAGGAACTTTTTGTGGTCTCATGTAAATTTAGGCTACCGAATAAAAGATAAAAACTGTCATTTCCTCTCTCATCATGTAGCGTGATGATTTATCTATTCCTTTGAAAGAACCAAACGAAACCAACTATTTCTTAAACGTTCCTGGTTATATGTGTCCATTGTGAAATATAAGAGAAGAACAGTGCAACATGGTGAGATGTTTTAAGACATTTGCAGAGCGGAACGCTAGAAAAAAATGAGGAATAATTAACTCAAGATGATGGGTAAGTCATTATAATTATTCCTAAGGCAGGCTAGAGGGAAAAAGTGTCATGGGTTGTTTAATCAACCCTGAACTGCGGGGGTGACTACTTATAACTTAGGTGTTTTCCAATTAGTTAATACCAAACATTAATAAATGGCCAGCTGCATTTGTAACACAATGCTTCTGTATACTTAGAGAGAGTTAGTGTAGCATCCTCTCAAAACTTTAAACTTGACTTGCGATGCTCTTAGAAAACTCTACTTCTCAAAAGTTGTTGTATCTTGTTCATTTATCAAACCCATGATCTTCAAAGGCGTTTAGGCTCACAAAGGCAATGTGAAAAATCACTATGGCAGGAACTGAGGGCTATTTTCATATATAGGCAAGTCATTGTGCTCAATAAATCCTTTAAAATGGGGACAAGGTTGAGGTCCAGACTTGTGAACTGTGTTCCACATAAAAGACTAATTCACAACTTGTCTCCTACCATTTGCAAACTGATCTTGCTCTGAAGGGGAGGGAGTGTCATATTCAACACTATCCACATTGAAAGCTCCTGGTTAAAAGGATGTACAGCAGAGAGGTTGGTGTTTCAGATGATGTTGTGGAGAATTGTAAAAACAAACATCCTGCAGAATTACGAGGAGCAATGGCTTCCTCACTTGGGCTCAGCCTGAAGGCTCATCTCATCCCAAGGTCAGAACAAAGGCTGACTCTGTCTAGCACAGACCGTTAAGACCTAAGTCCTCCAGAACACATACACAGTCTTACTGTGACCAAGTGGAAGGGAAAGATCGATTTTGTTCATCCTACACCTCAGCCAATCTCTGAAAAATCTGTACTTTGGCTCATTTGTATCAACAATACTAAGTCCTCTTTTCTTTTCTTTTCTTTCTTTCTTTTCTTTTCTTTTCTTTTCTTTTTTTTTTTTTTTTTTTTTTTTTTTTTTTTTTTTTTTTTTTTTTTTTTGAGACATGGTCTCACTCTGTCACCCAGGCTGGAGTGCTGTGGCGCGATCTTGGCTCACTGCAACCTCCACCTCCCAGGTTCAAGTGACTTTCGTTCTTCAACCTCCTGAGTAGCTGGGATTATAGGTATGCACCCCCATGCATGGCTAATTCCTATTTTCAAAGGCATCTTTCTGGAGTAGCTGGGTATTATTTTAGAAAAATCTTCACTTGTTTATCAGATGGGTCAATATTCATTAAAGATCAAAGTAAACTCATATCCACTTAAACCCCATTAACTAACAAGGATGGGGTATAGAGAAAAGAACTTGAGTCATGAAGTCAGATAGACCTTCAGTAAGATCTCAACTTATTAGCAACAGGATCTGGAATAAATGCCTTGACTTCTGAGAATCTGAGTTTCTTCAGCTATAAATGGGACTGAGAAGCCTCACCTTAAAAGGTAATTGTGAGAAACAATACATATCAAGGGTTTGGCACAGTTTCAAAAAATAGTAGGGGCACGACAGATACTCTTATGCTATTATTATTATGATCAACATGAAGATTTCATAATTCAACCAAGAAACATTAGTAGATCTAAACTCCACTCTTGAAGACCCAAAACTTAGCTGTATGACTGAGATCGATCAAGTTCAGTTTCTGCCCCTTGAAATGAAAATTGTAGTTGCAATCGCCATATAGCATATACTCTGAATGGTGAAACACAAAAACATAAACGTTTTTACAATTAAAAGCACTCTGTGGAGTGTTTTTTTTAAATTTAATTTAATTTTATTTATTTTAAGTTCTGGAGTATGTGTGCAGGACGTGCAGATTTGTTACACAGGTCAACATAAGCCATGGTGATTTGTGGCACCTATCAACCCATAACCTAGGTATTAAGCCCTGTATGCATTAGCTCTTTATCCTGATGCTTTCCCTCCCCAAACCCCCACCCTGAGGGGCCCTGGTATATGTAGTTCCCCTCCTTGTGTCCATGTGTTCTCATAGTTCAGCTCCCGCTTATGAATGAGGACATGTGGTGTTTGGTTTTCTGTTCCTGCATTAGTTTGCCGAGGATAATGACGTCCAGCTCCATCCATGTGCCTGCAAAGAATATGATATCATTCCTTTTTTATGGCTACATAGTAGTCCATGGTGTATATGTACCACATTTTCTTTATCCAGTCTATCATTGATAGGCATTTGGGTTGATTCCATTTCTTTGCTATTGTGAATAGTGCTGCAATAAACATACATGTGCATATCATATATCTTTATAACAGAATGATTTATATTCTTCTGGGTATATACCCAGTAATGGGATTGCTGGGTCAAATAGTATTTCAGGTTCTAGATCCTTGAGGAATCTAATATTGTTATCATTGCTGGTACTGTTAGAATGGTCAAATACCCTCTGAGTTTGTGTTTTTGCTGCTTTTTCTGTCCTGTTTTCAGCCAAATGCAGCAGTCTTAGATTCCATCAGCTAGAGACTACCAGTGTCGTGGGGGCAAGACCAAACCACTTTCGCTCCTCATTTGGTTAAAACATGGTATTTTTTCCAAGGTATGATTTGGCACTTCTCAAAAGAATGCGGTAGGTGCTCTCGAGTGAAAAGTCTGAAGCAATTTCTCCCCCTGGAAATGTCCAAGAGAAGTCATCACCTACTGAGCTGAGTCCAGTTGTCAGGGATGCCTTCCTTCAGCACCCATGTGGTCCTTCCCTTGTCAGTACTCCCTGAGCTTGCCTGTTGCCCTTTCTCCTGTTTCTGAGCCTTCTGGATGTGTCTTGTCTCCAGTACTCTTCTTGAGGCCAGGGTGTGTATTTTAATGTTCCTTGAATCTTCTGTGTTACTTCCCACTCCTCTTTATGTGCTATTCTAACCTGTGATAAAGGCTTCTTTTTATCTACTCATCACCTGTCTAAACTTAGCAAAAGAATTGTCCAGCAAAATAATGGAGGAGCCTGAGTTCCTCCACCTGTTGAGAAGAATAACAACACTTCCTAATGATGAAAATAATGGCAATTATAATAACACTTACTGAAAATTTACAATATCCCAGGCATTATACTAAGTGCTTTACTAACATGACTTCATTTCATCCTCCCAGCAACCTCACGAAGTAGCTCTTGTTACCTCTCATTTTTAGAGAAAGAAACAGAATCACAGAATAAAATAACTTACCCAAGCAATCGAGTTGTCTGTCTGTTTGTGAATATGGAGCCATGATCCTGACCCAAGGCCATACCACCTCAGTATCGATAACCCTCTGGGTTTTACTGCACCAAACCAAAGCTTTAAAATTTACTTTGGAACATCAAAGTCCTTGCATATAAACCTATTGCTAATTGGGAGATTTTGATTTGTGGATTTGTATATACATCTAATTAACCTTTCACATTTTGTGAACCAAACCCATCTGTAACATGCATTGCCTTTTAAAGAATGAAACTGCCCTAATTCATAAATATCCTGTTTCTTCAAATTGTACCTAGGACAGGGATTGCTTCCTTTTGACAGGGTCGACTTATCCATTACGTACGGCAGATGCAGTGCTCACATCCCACAACACTTTTACAGTGCCCATGAAAAGTGTTTTAATTTCTTTTAAAAGAAAAAGAAAAAAATGAGCTTTCAGGTGGAAGGAAATATTGTGGTATAACACGAACACATTTGTCTATATACCAATGTAGCCATAAAATAGAATTACGTGTTTATTTATCTTTATGAAGAAGAAGATCTACCATGGCAAAAGTGCCTAGGACCCCTGAAGTCCTAGTGCAGCTCAGCCTGTTGCCCGTGCGGGGTTTACCAGATCTCTGTGTGCTGCTGGTGGAACTTCTCATAACACCTTCCTTTGTGCCGCCACTACCATATTTCTGTTGCTTTGTGACATCAGGCTCTTCCATGTGGATTTCAAGTCCAACAGGGAGGCCTGGCTGGTAAAAATCATGACAGCTGCTTTTTAGCATAAATAGCACGGAGTGGAACCCTGGCGTTAAAGGGGTAGGTTTCCTTCTCCCTTTCTGCGTGATGAGGCAACGTGGCTGGATGGGGCATCTAGACCACTCACCACATGAGGGTTTTCTGGCCACAGATAGTCTTGCTACAGGAAAATAGGCCACAGCAAAAGGATATTTCAGAGAGAACATTTTTGAAATGGCAAGAAAAAAACATCTTAGCTGCTTAGCAAGAATGCTCTTAAGTTAGGATTCTAAGAAATGCACCTGTCGCCACCAATAATAATGACAGGCTCCCAGAAAGCCTGGAGGCCAAGGTCCTAGAAGGGAAGACTGTCCCCACATGGAGCCTGCTTTGTGCCACTTCCTTCCCCTCCTCATGCCTGTAATCTTGAGCTCTTTTTAGCAAGCTCAGATTCCAAATGTCTACCCAAAATACTTACAAAGCTTGAGGCAAGTCTTGGGTTAACAGGAGGACTCAGTGAGGGGATCAGTGTCATCTTGACCCCAGCTGGGCTGGGAACTCACTGAGAGCTGTGGACTTTAACTTTTGTTTCATCTGAACTTCAGCGACCTTTATCCCCAAGTCTGGCCTGTGTGTAATGAATACGAAGCCTTCCTTTCAGCCTCTTGGTTTAAAGAAAGAGGAAGGAAACAGTCCATTGTTTTTCTTACATTGCAGTTTCCTAGTGTAAGATGGAAAATTAAGGATGGCCAGTGAAAGCGGCAGGCATCGCTATAGAAGGACATCCGGTGAGACCCAGGCCTGCACCAGACGGGCATCTGTTGACCGTGGGGCAATGGGGGACGGGAACGAAAACAAGCTGAAGCAAGTTTCCTTAGCAAACAGACCTGAATACTCACTATGGCCAACTCTTTCCTCCAAAACCTAATGTACAGCCTGTCTATCCTGTGTCTGGAACCCAGGAAAAGTAAACCTCCTTAGATATACAAAAGTGGGAAAATATACCAGAGCAGCAGTTTCCTCCAGCTCCAAGAGAGATTTTGTTGTACCCAGAAGGCTAAAAGGGACAACAGTAACAACAACAAAACATTTTTAATATTCTGTTCTGTTCATCCACTAACGTGGTCAAAAATAGCTCTCAAGTTTGTCCAGCACAATTTGACCTTCATAATTATGTGGGTGATTATGGGGCCCTATTAGAGCTTTCAAAGCACTTTGTACATAAGGGGCCTTTAAACATTTTACTATAATAAAAACAACCTCATAAAAATCCCACACATTTCACATAGGCCTTTGATAACCCATCACACAATAATGACCTTGAGTAACTAACAGCCTGTACTACATTCAAAAAGGTAGCTTAGAGGTAAAAGGTTTTGTCTCTTATTATCTCTGTCTAGAGTCACCCAGGGGCTTAGGGAAAAAAAAAAAAAAAAAAACCATACTAGCTTTGCCTTTAGATGAGCAAATTCCATGAGTCATCAGAAACAACCTCTTTCTTCTCTGGCTGCTTCTTCTTGCAGGCACGTTTGTCAGAATGGAAGCAAAGGACTAGGGCACAGGTGACTTGGGCCCCAACCCCAGTCTAGTAACCACCTGTCTGTGGAGTCCGAGGTCCCTTCCTCTCTCTGTGCCTTCGTTTCTCTTCTGTAAGGCCAGAGGGTTGGCCTAGAATCAGTGGAGTTCTGTGCCAGCACTCTAGGGCCTTCAGGTTGGGGAAAACAAAGCAGGGAGGTGCTACCCACCTCCTCTCAATCAAAGTAGACCCCTTTGTATTTTATAGGCAGGTTTATGAATTATGTTTTATTTGGGAAAAAAGTTTGAAAGCCATCCCATGAGATGATCTCTCTAGGACACCTTTCAGATTATAAATCTATGAGTGCCAGCAGCCTCCCTTGTGTGAGCTGCCCTTCAGGTTAAACACTTGCTGGGTGCTTGGAGGGGTCTTTTCTAACCCATCAATATCCATTAATGAATGAATAGGGATGATTTTATCCTATTTAGTAGAAAGTCAAGCTCTGAAGAAACAGGATACAGAAGAGGTAAATCTTGATATGGAAATCGAAGGAAAGAAGTGTGGAAAGATCAGAGGAGCTTGAGTGTACCGTAGCGCCTTGCCTTAGGACAGCAGGCCTCAGTGGGCAGCTCAGCAGATGGTAATGGGCACCCAGGGACCCCAGAGAGGGCACTGGGCAACAGCCAGAACCACAAGCCTTCAGTGACCACTGGCTCTCACACATGCCATCTTAGCCTTTACAAAGGACTAATCATGTCCCCATTTTCCAACTGCAGGAACTGAGGCTAAATCATGATCCAAGATCATCAGGTAATCAATTCCAGAGTCAGAATCCCAGCACAAGGGAAGGAAACAGGTGCCAAAATAGGAGTGGAAAGAGAAGACCAAGTTTTCAGGCCCTTGTTCCGATGTTGTTCCAAATACCTGGTAAGTTCCATAGTCAAGTGAGTGAGTGAGTGAGTCAGTCAGTCAACTAACATTGCTCACATTTATACTGCAGGCTGGTGCTGGGAGAAAGGCAAAGAGGAACAGTTCTTGGCCATTACCTTCCAGGAGCTGATGACTAGTATAAATGTGAATGAATCCCATTGGGGTAATTTAATGTTAATTAAAACTTCTTTCAAATTTCCTGCATCATAGGCTTACAAACATGGATGGAAAGTTTTGGTATATTTGCTTTTATACCAGTTACTTAAACAGCCATAACAAACTCTGAGGGAGAAAGTGGGTGTGGGAGAAGGGGAGGAACTCGTGAAGCAGGAATGGGAAATATAGAAGGCACTTCTATTTTTTCTTTTTAGAGTGATCGCCAATTTCTCTGAGTTTGTATGGCCACACAGTATCTTCAACCAATTCTCAATTTCAGTCTTCCCTTTCTATGATTATTCAAAACACTACTGCATTACTTGTTATAAATTACAACTCTCTGTTCCGATGCTTGTCTCTTCCATCAAGAAGTTCTCTATATCCTAATTCCCCTCTAAAGTCATAAAGCCTCATTAAAAGTAAGCAATAAGCTACCATTTGTAGACTGTGGGCCAGGCTCTTTGCTTTGTGTGAGTTTCCACACTGACCTTCAAAACAACCCTGTGAGGTGGGCATGCTTGTTACAGACCTGACAAATAAGGAAAATGAGGAGTTTTTAGGGGCCAATACCTTACTTAAGCCTCACAGCCAGTAATTAGTGGGAACAGGCAGTTTGCCTTTGGCACCCATTTGCTCATCTCACCAGGAGCGTGCTAAGGGACATGCTCCTAAAAGTGGCTTGGGCATCTTAGACCTCAGCCCCCTATTCACCCACCATGTGGCCTAGGAGCAGAGAGGGGGCCAGATACACAGGGCACTCTGGGGCACAGACAGACAGACACAGAACACAGAGGCTGCCCGCCCCTGAGAACAGACTGTGCGGCTGGAGGCACCCAGCCAGAGCTCATTGTCCTGGGGCACTTATGAAAGAAGGTCTTAAAATAGCATTTGCCTATCTGGAGACACACAGATACCTTGTGTGACTAAGCTCTGGAACTCCACGAATACCAATGAAATCTACACTCTGGAAAATGCAGGGGAGTCTGGAGGTCCGTGTCCAGGCCTGGCTCTGTCTTCAACAAGCTCCATGACCTTAGCTAATAATAATGGTAGACAGAACCTAGGCAAGGAGTACGAACATGGGTGTCCAGTGCTGGGCTCAGTGCTTCCCATTCATGCATTTACTCTTTCGCATTTACTTTTGCATTTACTCTTCCCTAAAGCCACACAAAAAATAGGCATTGTTATTATCCTGCAATTCAGAGACGGCAAGTGACAAGTAAGTGACTTGTCTATCTATTACACACACAGGAAGCAGCAAAGTCAGGATTTATTCCAGGCATTTCCTTTTGCTGGGCCTCAGTTTATCCATCTATGCAATAAGAAGTCTGGATCATCTCAGAAATCTATTTTTAAAAAATCTATTTCAGCTCTAAAATCTCAGCTCCTTCATTCTGTTGCAAAGTTCTGTTTGCACAGGCACAAATAGCCAGAGAAAGTGAGATATTTAATCTTCATCATCACGAGTTTGCAGAAAACCATTGTACCACTCTCCCCTTTGCCTAACTTTGTTAGAACTGGTCAGAATGGACCAAACTCTAAGCAACATAGCTCTTTTTTTCCTGAAATTTCTAAACATTAGAGAGCACTTGGCAAATTCACTATGAGATTAATCCCAATGGCAGAGGCGATAATGAGAAAAAGATTGATGTTAAACATATCTCCTTTTCTTATAACAAAATAATGTGACTCTTGCCTCGTCCTGGTGGGTTGGCGAATGATTTATATGAGGAAGTGGTTTGAAATTAAGACCAACTTCATCTTCTTTCCACAGTGCTGAGGTTAACACTGCCTCTGGCTCAAGTTCTAAATGAATTCACAATTTTATTTATCTATTTATTTGTTATTGTTGTTATTATTATTATTATTACTATTATTATTTTGAGATGGCATCTCGCTCTGTTGCCCAGGTTGGAGTGCAGTGGCACAATCTCAGCTCATTGCCCAGATTACCTAGAAACTTGCTAAAAATGCTGAGTTCTGGGCCTATCCCCTGAGAATGATTTTGCAGGCTGGGATGGAGCCCCAGCAACTGCCTTCTTAACCCCTCTCCTCCACCCTGACCAAGCAAGGCTGAAACCCATGGTTTCTGAACCATACATATGAGAAATGCAGTCTGACTTTCATATTAGACTCACCCTCATTTTCCTCAAGAGATATGGACTATCCTAGCCATTTTGGCCAGACACAAATCAGTCAGGTCAGGTTAGATGACTGATTCAATTGTGGTTTGTTTACTTTGTTGGGGAGGTTTTATTGTTTGTTTTTGTCAATTCAGATTTTAAAGCTGTTTAATTGTGGCATACAATTGATATTCAATAAACATACTTTCACATCGAACAAAATTGCTGTTTGACTTTTTGGTTATACAATGAATAGACAGGTTTTTCATTGAATCAACAGACCCTCCTACTTGTTTAGGTCCGTTAGTCACTGCCTTCACGCCATTTCACACGACTCCTCAATAGCACTTTACCCTATTCCCTCAAAAAAAGTTGAATTTGGAAGTACCACCCTAGGGCAACCATGTAATTTATCATCCAAAACAGGCCACCTGTGGGACTAAAAGGAAGTGCTATTAATAATTTCAGTAGGGGCAGCCATGTACACATGGACATAGAGTGTGGAATGACAGACATTGGAGACTCGGAAGGGCGGGAGGGAGGCCAGGGGAGAGGGATGGGTACAATGGGTATCACAATTATTCAGGCGATACATACACCTAAAAGCCAGACTTCACCACTATGCAATATATCTATGTAACAAAATTGCACTTGTAACCCTTAATTTTAATTAATTATTTATTTATTTATTTATTGAGACAGAGTCTGGCTCCATTGCCCAGGCTGGAGTGAAGTGGCATGATCTTGGCTCACTGCAACCTCTACCTCCCAGGTTCAAGTGATTCTCCTGCCTTGGCCTCCAGAGTAGCTGGAACTACAGGCACCCACCATCACGCCCAGCTAATTTTTCTATTTTTAGTAGAGACGGGGTTTCGCTTTGTGGCCCAGGCTGATCTCAAACTCCTGGCGTCAAGTGATTGGCCCGCCTTGACCTCCCGAAGTGCTGAGATTACAGGCATGAGCCACTGTGCCCTGCCTTGCCCCTTAAATTTATACAAATAAAAAAGCAAAATAAATAAATTCACTGGGACAACAGGCATAAACCAATAACCAAGACCATCAGGGAGAATGGAGAGATACAGTCACCTGAACTTCCACCAGTGTAGAAAGGAGAGCACCAGGAGGCCGACTACTTGCCCAAGACTCCAAAATGACTCCTCCCCTCACCCTCCCTCTATGAAAGTCCACAGCCCCGGATCACACACTGCCTTGGGTTGCTTTCATCTTTCCGTGAGACTTACAGCTGCCCAGCCCCTAAAATAATCACCACTGCTGAAAAGGCAGGGGCCATGCCTCTCTTTTCATCTCCCTCCCACTTCCTGGCCTAGGTGCTTGGCAGGTACCCCCTCTGACGGGGAAGTGGGTTACGTGGCAGAATCCACTGTTCATATGACATGACACTGCAGGGGTCTCTCACCCAACCTAGAGAGGAAAATCTTTTGAACTATGGAGCCACCAGGAAGCCTGGGTCTGTGCCCTAGCTGTGTGAACTCGGGGAAATCACTAAACCTCTCTGAGTCTTAGTTCTGTCAACAGTAAGGTTGATAATATTTATCTATACTGTTGTTAGGAAGATTAAATGAGATAATATATGTAAACCACCCAACAGGGCCTTATCAACTATTGGTAACTCCCTCTCTCCTCTCTGATAAACTGAGTCTCCTGAACAGAAAGAAATGAGCCAGGAAAAAGCATCACTATTTGCTATTATAAACAGTGCTACAGAACAAAATTGCTACTGCTACTACTGTATAACAAATAGAACCAACCCTAGATGCATACACAACTATTTTATTATGCTCACTGATTCTGTGTGCCAAGGATTTAGAAAGGTCACAGTGAGGACAGCTTGCTCTGTTCAGTGACACCTGAGACCTCAGCAGGAAGGACTTGAAGACTTGAGGTGACTCGACCTCCGGGCCAAGGATCACTCAAAGACACTTTTTACTCACATTTCTGGTAGGTGTGGCCTGGATTTCTTCACAGCATGGAGACTCATGGGGACTCTATAGTGATTAAGGGCTCCAAAGGTGAGTGTCTCAAGAGAGCCAGGAGAAAGCTTCATGGCCTCTTATGACATAGCCTTGGAAGTTACCTGGTGTCATTTCCACTGCAGTCACAAGCCAGTCTGAGGTGAAAGTACAGCCCACTTCTCAACAGGAGAAGTGTCAGAAGCAGGGTAAGAAGACTGTGAGATGGGGGATCTTGATTTGGTCATTTATGGAAAAGAAAATCTGCCGCATTTACCCTGTAAAGTCATCACAGCAATAAGGATGGATAAATTTAAAACAAAAACAAAAAGAGCGATGACCACACAAAACATTGCAAAATCCCAAAGTGCTCTGGATCTCTGGAACACATTAAACACATGAGCGGCCTCGGCTTTGGTGAAGCTGGCCATGCCCTGCCTTTGAGACACCGACACTTGGCTTAGCAATGTAGTCCAGTTGTGTTCTACTTCTAGAAAAATTTTGTTGATGAACATTCAAACCTTAGGAAGCAAAGTTTCAGGAGATGGGCATTCGTACTTAGTGAGTTATTGAGTTTACTTGCAAACCAAATAAGGTTAGCATGGCAGTCAGTGCCTCTCGTAACCCGGACTCCATCCACCTACCCATTTAATCTCCAGCTGTACTGAATCCCCTGCCATTCCCAAATAGGCTTGTATTTTCTGCCATGGCATCTTTGAGCTATTTTCTTCTTTCTGGAATGTTCCCCCATCTATACCTACCTATCAAAACCCTATCTATCCTTCAATGTCCCCTCCTCTACAAAGACTTTACCAGTTACCCTGAAGGTATCCTCTCTGCAGAACTTCTAGAGACCTTAACTTATACACGTCCTTTACTTATGCCACATTCCACCTCATATAAACTTTGCCATTTCCCAAGACCGACCTCATTCCTCCACCTCAGTCTTCCCTACTTCCCCCACAAGCCCCACCCTTAACTTGCTAAGAAGAAAGCAAGATGAACATTTTTCACCTATTTCAAAAGTAACTGAGTTTTCACCAGTTACAGAAAGCAGAAAGTGTTGGCATCAAGAGGTGGCAAGAAGTCAAGGTGCTAACAAGAAATGGAGCTGCATCAAGCATGATTGCCCCTAGCCAAATGATCGCCCTCCTGTGTCTCTCATGATTTCTTCTTCTCTTACTACTCCCCTTTTTTTTTTCTTGAGACACAGTCTTGATCTGTTGCCCAGGCTGGAGTGCAGTGGCGCAAACACTGCTCACTGCAGCCTCAACCTCCTGGCTCAAGCAATCTTCCCACCTCAGTCTCCCAAGTAGCTGGGACCACAGGTACACATCACCATGCCTGGTTAATTAAAGAAAAAAAAAAAAAAATAGTAGAGATGGGGTCTCACTATGTTGCCCAGGCTGGTCTCAAATTCCTGGGCTCAAGTACTTCTCCTGCCTCAGCCTCCCAAAGTGCTGGGATTACAGGCATGAGCTACCACGCCCAGCCACTACTGCACTTTATGACTCTACTACTACTACACACACCACAGCCACACACACACACACACACACACACACACTTAACTCAGCCATATGAAAGCATGAATCTCTATGAGGAGTGCTTTTTTTTCAACCACTGCTAAATAATTATGTATCTCATAAATGTAGAGATCCATTTTTAATATGGAAATTTGTGAACTTATTGATTATCTCCTATTTGACAAAAACCGTCAATCCTTGGATTTCTATTTCTTTTCCAGACCACACTCATCTAACTTCCCATGCAACACTCCAGTACACACAAAATTACATTTTAAGTTACATTGATTTTGACTTCATTTTAAGTTATATTATATTTCTTTCTATTGAACCAAAGGGTGAATTTGAGCAACTAATCTCCTGCTAAATACAGCCATCAAAAAGGAGAACCCCCCCACCCAGCGCACGCACGTGCACACACGCACACACACTCACTGCTCTTCATAATTTTAATCTAATCTGAGAAAGAAGAGCCTTCATCAAGTCGAGCACCAAAGCTCTCTGGCAATATCTGATCTGATCTGATCTTAATGGCACAATTATGACTCTCCTGCACATCCTGTTACTTGTTTCCTTCAATCTTCATTACATTCATGACTTATTTCACATCTTCAATTGAGCTAGTGCTTAATTGAGCTCCTAAAGTAGCTTAATTAGTTGCTGGTAAACATTCATGAATTAGGCCACAGATCCACTCTATGCTACAGCACCCACCAGAGTGGGGGCGAGGGGAGAAACGGGAGTCTCTGCTGTACCTGTTTGTCCCATCAGCTAACTGGTAAGAGACCTTTATGTGTGTTCTCTTTCAAATGACAGCAACTGACTAATAGCTGATAACAATCCCTACTTTATCAAAGACAACAGCATTATTTTAATATACTAATGCTATCAAGGGAAGTGCCTCCACTCGAGTGGACAGGCTGCTGCCTAGTTAGCAATGGAGCAGTCCAGAGGGGCCCCATCTCCTAATTAACCATCTGTCTAGGGACCTCAGCCTGTCTCTGCATTCATCTTTCAAGAGCTATCAAAATGAGCAAAACAAGTAGTAGATATTTCAGCCCTTAGTTTTCTGGGCTACAATTCCTGTCTCATAGAATCATTCATTCAATAAATATTTCCTGAGTACCCACTCAACCCAACTGAGGACACCATAATCCAATAGTTCCCAGAATTTAGACTTCATAGATCAGTAAAATTTCAAAAATATTTGATGGGTTAACAAATGCTGCCAATTTTTAATATTGTTGAGGGAGGCCAAGGCAAGATGAGCAACAGGTGTCCCCACTCAGAGAGTGGAAGAGAACTGGCTAATGGTACAGGAATAGCAGGAAAAAGGTAACCAGACAAGCAGACACATGTGCAAGATGAGAAACATGCAAAAAGTAAAAAACATTATCTGGTCTCAAAGTTGAATGTGTTAAGAAGATTTGAAAATGGTAACATAGGCATGCCCATAGCCAAGTTAGTAAAGCTTGGAGGAGGAATAGCACCATAGCTGTAACATTAATAACCAGGCAGCCTGTTTTTCCAGCTCCCTCCCTCCCCACCATATTCCCAGAGACAGGCCCACATCACCCTAGCAAAAGGCTCAGCCATCAGGGTCTAAAGCCGACTATCTTACAGCCAGGCAAATCTTACTGAGTCATCCTGGGCCCATCCAAGTCAACTGTGACTCTGATTTTGGTTACTGGGCATTCTTTGTGACCCAGCCTGTACCTTCTAGCCTAGTTTCTGTTAACTCTTTTTCTTCTTTGACTCCTGGGGCCTTTTCTTGGCTTCTTTCCAGTAGCCCACCAGTCTTCTCCAGAATGGGAATTTTAACTCTTTAAGTCTCAGTCCTTATGCTGAGTCTCTGACACCTATAGCCAAGAATTCCCAGTACAAGCTCCCACACAGATGAAACATTAACAACTGCTTATCCCTCCTCCTGCTGCTGGGAAGCCCCTGGTAGGCTTTCTCTGAACTTCCTGCCAGCCAGCCTCCCTGCCTGAACCTACAGGTATTGCTTTTTACCAGACTTTGCTGATGCTATTCCACCCACCAAAGAAAACTGGTTCCAAGGGAGCTGGCAACCCCAGAAATAGCGTTCAACATTCTGCTTGCATATATGTGTATGTTTGTAATTTCTAGAGAGAGCTCTTAGCACTTCTCAGCTTCTAAAAGAGTTCCATGACTCTGAAAAGGCAAACACAAAAACAAAACCCACTGCTCTAGGGCCATTTCCTGACTGAGAAATCTGACTTTTGTATTCCAGGCTGGTATTTATTCTTATTTTATAACAAAGCCAGGCTTTAATGAGGGGAATGCATTTACAAAGGATCCCTAGTGTTTGCAGAAACCAGGATTTAAGTCCAGTTTTCCTGTTTCCTTTCGAGTTCACCTCTGGCCTATGTGTGGTCTTCTATCAAACAACTTTCATATTTCACTCTCCTGGTCATGCCACCCAGTGGCACCTCTTCTTAACAAGATAACACAGTACTTGGCACATTGTAAGCACTTAACACATGTCAGCTGTTGATATTCTTTCTCTCAACGAAGTGGGACCTCTTAGTTGAGAAAAGGGAAAATTCATATTTTCATGGTTTTTCTCCCTGGAAAACATAATCAGTTTAATTCCTACACAAGTTCCTTTTCCCAAGAAAAGGCAGACTCCTCCACATGTGCCCTTCGTTTCTCTAAGCCTCAGAGAGATGCAGGATGACAGGAAAGTGCAGACCTGCCCCCAGACGATGTTTATGTCTCAATGCCACGAATATGAAGAAGTATGGGTTTGACGGTCAATGCCTGTCTGAGGAAAATTGGGAGGTAGTTTGTACAGTCCACGAGGGTACCCTGGGAGTTTTCCTTCATCGTTTCATGTGGTCTCTCTCTGTCCCTGTCACTCCAGGGGCTACTGTTAAAGCATTAGCTGGTAAATCAGGAGCTGAGAGGGATGAGGTCTGAGAATTCACTGGCACTTTCAAAGGAAACCCAGGTCTCAGCTGAGGTTTTCTGAGGTCATCAAGCTGCCTGCCATGGCCATCTGCTGAAGAAACCACCCACTGCCAAGGTGTCCCAAATGCTGGGCATTCCAGGTTTGGGATCTGATCCCTGGAGTGTCTCAGCGTCACCCCTGAAAACCAGCTGCACTCAGTGTGCCTTCCCCTGTGACCTTCCACGCCATCTTCTGGCTTCTCATAGGGTGAGCCTTGGCATAGCACTTCAGAAAGATCTAAGACCTTAGATCTTATTCTTCTGCAGAGACCCTTGAGACAGCGTCATTCAAATGTGTATATCTTGATTTTACAGCTCAATCAAAAGAGCTTCCTCTCATAATTTGATTTCTTCTTACTTTTTACTCAATTTCTTAGTTTATTTATATATATTCCCCCAAGATATCCATCCCACTCCTATCTTGAATTAAGTTTGTCAATAAATTTTTTAAAGAGGCAGCAAAACTGACAGGATACAGAGGTGGTCCAGACAGTCCTTTTCATGTACAAAACTTTCATCTCAACTTGGGAATCTCAAAAAGAAAAATTATTAAGCAAGTAACCTTCTTGAGAATTTTAAACATGAGACTTTCTGTTTTCTGGAAATTGTTTAACCCCATGATGCAGTAACATATCTAACTTAATAAGTCTTTTGTATTTGATAACAACCATGGTATTTAGTCTTTGGCATCATTCAAAATGGAAACTGCCTTTATTTCAGAGCAATCAAATAAATCTAATTTAAATAGCAGAGCCTTTTGGAAAACAGAGACTCACCTCTCAATGCAAAGAACAAATATTTGCATTACCTATTTATATTAAAATATGCAGAAATTTCCCAAGCATTCAGCCAACTTATAAATTTTTATAACTTCTTTGGATGGTTAACATTTTTTTTAACACACTGCATTATTTCAGCTTTGTGAAGGGCTCAATAACAATCTTTCTGGTCAGGAAAAAGGAAAGGACATTAGAATAAAGAATGCAGAATAAATAAAAACAAAACAGTACAGCCCGTACATCCACTCATACAAAGACAACTTTCATGGTGAGCTATAAGCAATTATAATAACACAATGCCTTCATGTTGATTTCAGCAGTGAAAAGAATTTCTCTAGTTATTGAAGACTTTCCTGGCTGAGTTTCAGAAAAAAAAATATCTGATTCTATCCCAATCTGACTTCTGTGCAATGCAAGTCATGCACATTTTAAACGCTGATATATAATGCTGCCATTCTTCCACGAACTGTTAACAGCTGTAGAAACTATTATAGCCAGCTTCAAAACATGTCTGTGTAGTCAGTGCTCTCCAGACACTTAGCAATCCCCAAGCTATTCCTGGACTCACTCGGATTGCAGTGCGAACACAAAGTTTTGATTTATCTTGGTAATGAAACAACAAACTTCTGATCTTTCCTCTAAATGGCCATTCAGATTACATGAACAGCATGTGCTTCGGGGGAAAGTGGAGGGCAGAATTTACAGAAACAAAAAGGAAGCAAGAAAATAAATGAAGGGGCCACCCACAGTTACCTTAAGGAAAACCCACAGTTGTCAGTACAAAGCACTGTACTGGAGTTCCATCTTGGGACCACAAAAGGCACTTGTGCTTGGAGAGAAAGAAATAGCAGTACAGGCTTTGGATGGGGATGAGATCCAGCAAGAGCTTGTGCCGTGATCAGGGAGATGGGCAAGGCTGGTGGTGGACATTCACATGCCCAAGCTACCACTCTGGCCATGAGTGAAGATGCACAAAAGCCATGAGATTCGCATTTAAACTGAAAGTTCCACTTCAGTGAATCATGACAAAATCCCCTGAAAGTGACAAACTCATGCAAGGGAATTTTTTAGTTGTAGCAATCCAACCACCCCCAAAAGCAAAATGTCCATGGGAGACCTTAAGCTATGAAGTTCCCTTATTCCACATTTGCCAGCTATCACTCAGCTGCTTAGCAGTGCTTCACTAAAATGCTGTATTTCAAGCTAACCATTAAAAGATTTCACCTAATCCTGCATCCAAGTTGTTCATGAAAATGGAAAGATTGATACAGATCCAAAATTCAAAGACTGTCCACTCCTAATGATCAGTGATGTAACATGAAGAAATCTCTGTAGGATATCACAAGGCTTCTGTTTTCCAACTTAGAGACCAAGAAGGTGGTAAACTTGTACCTTCTTAAGACAAGCAATGTGCTTACTTCCCTCTCTTGCTGGCTTGCATAAAGAAGGAATGCCACCGCATTCATTCCCTTCCCAGTCATTGAGACTGCTCTCCACACCCAGTGCAGGAAGGAACACCAGAAGGCTAAAATGTCCAGCCTCTATTCTGAAGCAGTTTCAAATCTAGTAGGAAAGAAAACATACATAGGTATAGGAAAATGGTAGGAAATGAAGTATATTTTTCTGAATGGGTTAGAGTTGAAGGGCTGTGGTCAAGTTATTCAGTCTTTCTGAACTTAGAATCTAGGTATAACTGAAATGTTGGAGGAAGAGAGGTGCTAGGATAACTGTAGTATCTACTTGAGATGTTGTTCATTGCTTTTGTATCAATTTGCATGTATTATGTTGCAGGTCATAGAATACCCTACTCCAGTAATTTAAACAAAGAGGCCATTCAGTTATCTCACATAACCAGAGATTTGAAAGTAGGTAGTTCCCAGTTTGGTCTCATGATTCAGGATCTTTTTATCTTTTGTGCTGCTATTCTCTAACATGATTGTTTTTCCCCACAATTGTTGCCTCATGTTGTCAATAGGGCTGCTATAGCCCCTGACATCATATTTACATTCATGACAGAAAGAAGATGAAAAGGGATGTTCCAGTAAGCTTTCTTCTAACGTTTGTCCCCGTTACCAAGAAAACAAAAGCTTTCACAGAAGCCCCATCCCCAATGGTTTTCTACTTACTAGCCAATATTCTAGTATATGACCACCACTAACAGCAAGGAAAACTGGGAATGTGTGCATTTGTGCATCTAAGCTTATCCTAGCACACATGCAGTCAGCACAATGCTGCGAGCAGTCAGTCTCAGCAGTCAGCACGATGTTGCCAGAAGAAATTAGGTTTCTGAAAATGGCAGCTAAGTAGTCAGTTAATAGTGTTTCCTATGTTCCCTTCTTTTTTGTTTTCTATCTTGATAAAAAACGAAACAAAAACAAAACAAAACAAAACTTAAGATTTTCTTTTTGCTGTTACAAAGAAGCAGAAATATGACTTCTGTTTTTCATGCAGAGTACTTTTATATCGTTTCCAATGATGGTAGGGTATAAATCTCAGCATCATCTTCTCTTCCAGTGCCATAGGATCATTTCATTAAACGAAAAGGGAGCTGTGGTATTGAAAAATAAAGTACTTGGAGCAGACAGTATTGGTTGCCCACCTTACAGTCATTAGCCCCAGGTCTTCTTTAAAGTTAACTGGACCCTGATCTTGATCACCTTCTGTATGACACTATGCTTAGTGAAGACACTCCTTTAAAACTTCAGGGATGAGTTTTAATTGAACTAAATTAATCATAGTCACTCTATTTTCTAAATCATAAATTGGCTGAGGAATGAATATGCAACATAATTCTGACCAATGATTCATGAGGGGAAAGTCTGCTGAGGACCTTCTAGGAAAAACTTTCTTCCTTGATAAAGAGACAAATGGAGAAACTGTCCCTTTCTTCATCTCAAAGAAAATAAGTGAGGATGAGGATAAGATGCCTGGAACATTAGTAGCCATCTTGCAACCACGAGGGGAGAAACCTAAGACCAACATGTTAAGATTAGCCAACAGAACCTGGGCCTTGATATCCTAGTTGAACCACTGAATTAACCAATCCTGAAACTGCCCTACCTCTAGGCTTTTTATTAGGTGAGATAATAAATCCCTCCTTACTTCAGAATTAGGGTTTGTTTTCTGTGAGCCCAAATCATCCTCACTGACATGGTACTATCCTAATTAGCATATCTCCCAGGCTTCATATTTTCATTAATAACCTTATTTCTCTAGCAGCAGCATCAAGCTCTCATCAATGCTCAGTTATCCGCAGGATAATGTGCAGCACTTTGATAAGTAAGCTCATGCTGGCTTATCCTCATGCTGCATGCTGCCTCCTTAGCCTCAGCAGAACCAGATATTCTGAAGTCCACGTGGTCAGAAAACTCCACTTCAGTCGTGGTTACAAAAGGCTCTGAGGCTCTTCTGGTTCATCGCTGAAGTTTCTCTATTTCCCTTCAGCCACCCACAGCCTGCCTACCCTGAAGCGTCCCACTGACTGACTCTAAGAGGGGGCCACATACACTGCTCCTGAACTCACAGGCAAAGGGGTGCTCGATGCTCGAAGGAGAAAGCCTATGAAAATAACAAAGTCATTTGGCAGAGAAAAAGAGATCTATATATGACAAATTTGCTACAATTTGCGGCTTTTATTCTTATAAGGGAAGATATAACATGTCTTGTGCACAAATTATATGGAAAGATGAAAAAGCTGTGAATACACAAAATATATCCAGATATGGATGTATTATAAATGGAAAAATAGCATTTGGTTCTATTCAGTGGTTTACCAAAAATTACCTTTTCATAGAGAAGATGTAAAGTGCGGTTAAATGTCTAAAATGTCAACTGACCAATATGCATGTATCTTTTTTTCCCCAGAAACAAAGTTGTCATGCACAGCTGCACGCTTGTTATGGAAGAAAATTTTGCAAAAGAAAATCATGTATTGTCCTTACCTAGGACTCCCAGTGTTCCAACATCACTCTGAGTGGGCAGTGAGCTTACAGCTGATTCCCATGACTTCTCTGAAGCCCATTTCGGGACCACTTTTTAAATGTTCACTCACCCATTTTTGCATGAGGACAGTACCCTAAAGGGGTTCTAAATAAATACTATCTACCCCGGCATAAGAAAAGTATACTGCAAACTTTTGTCCCAAGGTTTCATACCTATAGGGCCTTTGCAAGACAGCATCAAAAGGATTTAGGATCTGACTCCCAACTCTGTGGGGCCAACGACTTTATTTATATCTTCATGATATAATATTCCATTCCATGGACTTCTTTTTTTTTTTTTTTTTTTTAAGACAAAGTCTCTCTCTGTCACCCAGGCTGGAGGGCAGAGACACCATCTTGGCTCACTGCAACCTCCGCCTCCTGGGTTCAACCAATTCTCCTGCCTCAGCCTCCTGAGTAGCTGGGACTACAGGTGTGTGCCACCATGCCCAGCTAGTTTTTGTATTTTTAGTAGAGACAGGGTTTCGTCATGTTGGCCAGGCTGGTCTCGAACTCATGACCTCAAGTGATCTACCTGTCTCAGCCTCCCAAAGTGCTGGGATTACAGGCGTGAGCCACCACGCCCGACTAGTATTCCATGGACTTCTGAAACTAGTGATTTCTTATATTTACATTTTAAAACTATTTGTCTTAAACCAAAAACTTTGGACACTGAGTTTGTCAAAGATATTTACTTAGAATCAAATAAGTAGGTTGTGAATATACAAAAATATATCCAGATATAGAGGTATTATAAATGGAAAGATAGTATTTGGTTCTATTAAGTGGTTTATCATAAAATATCTTTTCATAGAAAAGACTTGAAGTGTGGGCAGGCCAGGAAGGGACAGACAGGTTACCAAGAGAGCTGATTAAGTCCCATCTGTTAAGTGCCACCTTCAGATCGACAGGGCGGCTGAAGTCAGAACCAATATAAATAGAAAGCAGAGTAAAAAAACAAAACAAAACAAAACAAAAAACCTTGGCTGGCTTCTAGTTAACAATGTTATAACAACTGCTTTTTTTCCTGAACAAATTAAAAAAAAAAATGTTCAGGCATTGTAGGTCAAGATGCTCTGGGATGCTGGTGTTTACACAAATAGAACAAGACTTTTCCACCTAGAAAGGGGACTAGGTACATGCTTTGGGAAAGTCGACACTTACTCTAAGGATGCTGCTATTGCTTAACACTTGGAGACCTTCTCCTTCACAATTTCCTTTCAGAGCCTTAAGCACGTTCTTTAGAATATTCTCAGTGGTGATGTATCTTTATAATTTAAGTTTTTATTTCATTTAGGGGATGGGTGGGAAGATTTTAAAGGAAATGATGGGGAGATTTAAGTAGCCAACAACCTTTTAAAGGAAAATCCAATGAATAAAGTTGGTCAGTAAACAAAGTTAGTGCTTTTCACATCCATCTTATTCACCAAAAGAACAGTTTTCAAATGGGAAAAGAAAGGCAGCTATCATTAAGAAAGCACTAAAATTTAAGATAGTTTTTTTTTTAATAATTGCTAATTTAAATGAGAATAATTGTATCCCATGTGCCTTCCACCAAAAGAAAATGAAAATAAAAATGTTTCAGATGTAATCAGAGAACCATAGTCAGTGACATTTTAAAAATCAGGGAGAAAGCCTAAGGATAGATCAAAGCCCCTAAGACTAAGATATAATCCTAAGACTAAGGATAGTTCAGAGGGAAGGAACAGATTGAGAGAGGAAAAAATGGAATCCAGAAATTTCATGTTGTTTCTAGAAAAATTCTATGATAGGGTGTTAAAATATGACTCCAAATTATAGAATGCTAGAAATAATCGAGCTCATAGTTTTCCAGATTTTTTTTTAATGGTGGGTAAAACAGACATATTGACTTGCCTGAAGTGATAAAACTAAGCATCCCGGGGAAATCCAAATAATCTCCCAGGTTACATCCTGATGCCTTCTTAGAGCACTTAAAAAATAAAGTAATGATCACTAGAAAGAACTGGGTTCAGAAGGAGACCAATGGGATCCACAAAGTCACAGCAAAGTCATCTTTAATAAGCGATTAAATAGGGAAACACCATAGAGTCAGTGTTTCAGCATTCTAGCAAAGCATTTCATGCAGCATTGGGTGATATCCTTGCAAACAAGATGGGAAAATGCTGCCAGGTGCTAATAACAGCCAGGTGGATTTAGAACAGTTGGGTGGTTTAACAGTCACAGCAAACTTGTGGGTAGATGCCACCTTCTGTGTGCAGCAAGGCTCTCAGTGAAACATCTGTATTATGACTTGGGGTAGAGATGGCAAGTATGTTTATCAAATCTATGTTATAATGCTAAAAGAAAATTTTAAAAATTGATGTAGAATTCAACCACCACCATTATAAGCTGTATATATATATATGCATATATATACACACATATACACATACATATATAGACACATATATGTATATATACATATACATACTCACATATGTATATATGTATATAGGATGGAGGAAGCTAGCTTATAATGGTTCATATTAAAACAAATTTTAAAATAAACAACAGCAAATAAGCCTTACTTAACCACAAATTCAATATAAGCCACCAGGGCAGTATGGATACCAAAAAAAGGAAACAGTCTTAATCCGTATCAACAGACAGTGTCATTGTCCCCTCACACTTTGGTATAGGGGCTTCAGTGACTCCATCCAGAGGATTATGTTTCATTCCCAGCCCTGGGTTTCATGAAGAACCTCCACAAACTAAGTCAGCTCAGACAAGGGTGACCAGAACAGTGAAAGCCAGAAACTTGAGAAGAAGGGGAGAATCTGATATGCTTAGCTTGAGAAGAGAAAACCTAGATGTTATAGGATGGTTGGTTGCCTTCAAATATTTGGAATAAGTCATGAGAAAGGGAGGGAAGGCATGTTGTACATAAAAGGAAAGAATTCTGGCTGCATAATAGAAGAAGCCAGATTCATCTTCACATCAAGAACTTTCTTACCAGCCTTCCTGGCCAGCAAAAGGATGGATGGCTACCTCGCCATGTGTGGTCAAAAATGGTTGCTCCAGCACCACAAGGGCTCAATGGAAGTCGGGTGACCATTGGTCAGGAAACCCCTGGGAGACATTCCTGCAACTGGAATCAGAGGATAGATCAGATGCACTTTCCAAGAGCCTTTTCCAAAGTTAGTGTTGGGTTTTGTTTCCAAGAGTTGTGACCATGAGGTTTTGAGAACGATTTTCTCTCACAGCTCATCTAGCATCTCTTTGGGTCGTTTTCAAAATAGCCTAATCCTCTTCCTAAGATTTTTATTCATGAAATTCTCTTCCACAAATTAGAACTAACATCATTTCCCATTTCCACAATGCCTCATCCACTAATCCCACTGCCTCTTTCTAGGATATAGAGATAACTGTAAACTTGGCCAGAGAGCCAGCTTCAGGTGTTATTTTCCTATATTTATCTCCTTCCTGTTATTGTCTGTTTGTGGCTCTTTTAGATTTTGAATCTCCTTAATAAGCTGCTGGGTCTAAAATTGGCCCTTTGCCCAGAATGGGGTTTCCCCAGCCTAGAGGTATGAAAAGACACTTCACACTCTGTGGCACTGGGGAAGTCCCAAGAGCTAAACTATTTTATTTTAAATATTAAATAGAAAAGGAGCTTGATTAGTGGGTGTAGAAAAGAGGGGAATTTTCACTTGTGAAATAGTGACTAGATTTTCAGTTGTGAAACAGTGACTACTTTAACAATAAAAGATCATATCTCATCCTTGACTCACACATACACACCCGTTTGATCAATTTGCTCTTTTACCAACTCTCCAATATTCTACTAGCACTATCAGAAGAAGCTGCTCAGCCTGTGCAATACAGACAGATCTCATCTCCACAAAAAAAAAAAAAAAAAAAAAAAAAAAAGCCAGATAGTGTGCCTGTAATCCCAGACACTTGGGAGGCTGAGGTGGGAGGAAGGCTTGAGCCCAGGAGGTTGAGGCTGCAGTGAGCTATGATTGTGCCACTGCACTCCAGTCAGGGCTACAAAGTGAGACTCCATGTCTGAAAAAAAAAAATTAAACAAATAAATAAATAAGTAAAAGAAGTTGATCCAGAGGTACTAGAGTTACAACTAGATTACACATTATCATCTGAACTAAACAGAAAATTTATGTTTACTTTTCAAAAATATTGAGAAAATCTCATTTGTAGTCAATGTCTAAGTGTTTCCCACATCCCAAAGACCTTAGACAAAGTTTTGAATAACTTTCATCCACCAACATCTCACTGGAAAATGCCACCGAATTTGGGAGTAAATTTGTTCACCTTCTATGGGTTAAAAATGGGACTCCTCAAGTCATCTGGACCCTTTGAAAAAATCTTCATAGCCTCCTTTAACAGACCAGTGGAGGAGAAAAAGCTGGGAGAGAGTCTATGTCTACTCAAGGCTATCACTACTAAGTCCAAGTGCATGATAATGATGAAAGAGAAACAGCTTGCATGGGTCTACTCATCCTACTAACCCGCTGGGACAAAGATCTAGAGGCAGGTCACAGTGCTTAAAGACTACCAAAGGAAAGTTAAAGGAATTGGCAATGAGGAGATGGAGGAAGCAGGAGATGGAAGACATTCACTCTAAGCATCTGGATCCATAGCTGGGCACTGAACTTTAAATTCCAAGCAAGGAGAAAGGAATAGGGTCCATACAGGTTAACCTTCAAAGGGCCCATAGCTTCCTCTTTGCTGTCTCATCCTCAGATTTGGAGCATGTGTGTAAATTGAGCCTACTGATACAACAATCTTGTCTGTCAGGGACCTCAAACCTTCCTAGGTTATACCAGCAAGAAGGGATGGAGGGTTCTTTGAGGATGATCCACTGAGATGCTAATCAGCAAAATAAGAACCCCAGGAGATGGGTTAACAAACGACAGAAGGGGTGAATCATCAATAAAAGTAAAACTTTATATTTACTATACATTAAGAAGCATACCCCAAAACTAGTTTTTTTAAGCTGCCAAGATTATTCCTGCCTGAGAACCTCTGCCAGGAAAGTTCTGCCCAGATCTTACCATGGACGACTCCTTCTTGCCCTTCAGATTCCACTCAAGTGCTACAATCACAGAGAGGATTTCTTTGGTGTTTCAGACTAAAGCAGCCATCCAGTGGCTACTCCACTATCCAGTTTATCATCATGTCACTCTATTATTTTCCTCCCAGTACTTAGGGCTTTTTGCAAGATAATTATCTTGTTCCCTTGTTTCTTTTCTATTGTCTGCCCCTACTTCTAGAATATGAACTTCATGCAGACAGGAATCTTGCTTGTCTTTTCACTGCTATATTCCTCACCCATAGGTACCATGAAATGCATGGAATGAGTGTTTAATACACATTTGTTGAATGAATGAATGAATGAATGAATGACCAAATCAATGTTGGTAAGTTCTCAGTTTCTAATAACTCAGAACTAAGCAATTTTCTGGTCTTTAATTGAATATCTAACAGATTTTCTTGTGGGGAGAACTTCATTCCCCAATAACACCAGGCAAATGGAGCATGTAAATGGGAAAACATATGGTCATTGAGATTTAAGTAATTTTAAAAATAAAACTTCTCCCTATTAGAGAAGATATGCTATTAGAGAAGACAGACTATGAATCACAATTGTAAAATAAAACTGTCTATCACTTACTGTTTCTGACCCCTATACCATTACTCATCTTTCTCCAGACACCTAGGAAGCTGCTGTATGCAAAGACCACCACTTTATTTCACTGAGCATATTTTTCACTCAGCTTCATTGTGTGAAATTATTTCTCTTTTATCCCTGCCCCAGAAATCTAAACAGAGTCCCAGTCTTATATCCAGGAACACCAGGAGACTAGTGCAATATTAAAATATTACTCCCATTGGTGGCTGGCAAGATGGCCAAATAGGAACAGCTCTGGTCTGCAGCTCCCAGTGAGATCAACACAAAAGGCTGGTGATTTCTGCATTTCCATCTGAGGTACCCAGCTCATCTCATTGGGACTGGTTAGACAGTGGGTGCAGCCCACAGAGGGCGAGCCAAAGCAGGGTGGAATGTCGCCTCACCTGGGAAGCGCAAGGGGTCGGGGAACTCCCTCCCCTAGCCAAGGGAAGCTGTGAGGGATTGTGTCATGAGGAATGGTACAGTCTGACCCACATGCTATGCTTTTCCCATGGTCGTCACAACCTGCAGGCCAGGAGATTTCCTCGGGTGCCTCCACCATCAGGGCCCCGGGTTTTAAGCACAAAACTAGGCAGCCATTTGGGCAGACACTGAGCTAGCTGCAGGAGTTTTTTTTTCATACCCCAGTGGCACCTGGAACACCAGTGAGACAGATCCATTCACTCCCCTGGAAAGGGGGCTGAAGCCAGGGAGTCAAGTGTTCTAGTTCAGTGGATCCCACCCCCACAGAGCCCAGCAAGCTAAGATCCATTGGCTTGAAATTCTCACTGCCAGTACAGCAGTCTGAAGTTAACCTGGGATGCACCAGCTTGGTGGGGGGAGGGGAGTTCTCCATTACTGAGGCTTGAATAGGTGGTTTTCCCCTCACGGTGTAAACAAAGCCCCTGGGAGTTCGCACTGGGCAGAGCCCACTGCAGCTCAGCAAACTACTGTAGCCAGACTGCCTCTCCAGATTTCTCCTCTCTAGGCAGGACATCTCTGAAAGAAAGGCAGCAGCCCCAGTCAGGGGCTTATAGATAAAACTCCCATCTCCCTGGGACAGAGCACCTGGGGGAAGGGGTGGCTGTGGGTGCAGCTTCGGCAGACTTAAACATTCCAGCCTGCTGGCTCTGAAGAGAGCAGTGGATCTCTCAGCACAGTGCTCCAGCTCTGCTAAGAGACAGATTGTCTCCTCAAGTAGGTCCCTGACCCCCATGCTCCTGACTGGGAGACTACTCCCAGCAGGGGTCAACAGACACCTCACACAGGAGAGCTCTGGCTGGCATCTGGCAGGTGCCCCTTTGGGACGAAGCTTCCAGAGGAAGGAACAGGCAGCAATCTTTGCTGTTCTGCAACCTCTGCTGGTAATACCCAGGCAAACAGGGTCTGGAGTGGACTTCCAGCAAACTCAAGCAAACCTGCAGGGAAGGGGTCCTGACTGTTAGAAAGAAATCCAACAAACAGAAAGGAATAGCATCAACATCAACAAAAAGGATGTCCACACAAAAGCCCCATCTGAAGGACACCAACATCAAAGACCAAAGGTAGACAAAACCACGAAGATGAGGAAAAACCAGCGCAAGAAGGCTGAAAATTTCAAAAACCAGAATGCCTCTTCTCCTCCAAAGGATCACAACTCCTTGCCAGCACGGGAACAAAACAGGATGGAGAATGAGTTTAACGAACCGACAGAAGTAAGCTTCAGAAGGTGGGTAATAACAAACTCCTCCGAGCTAAAGGAGTATGTTCTAACCCAATGCAAGGAAGCTAAGAACCTTGAAAAAAGGTTAGAGGAATTGCTAATTAGACTAACCAGTTTAGATAAGAACATAAATGACCTGATGGAGCTGAAAAACACAGCACAAGAACTTCGTGAAGCATACACAAGTATCAATAGCTGAATCAATCACGCAGAAGAAAGGATATCAGAGACTGAAGATCAACTTAATGAAACAAAGCGTGAAGACAAGATTAAAGAAAAAGGAATGAAAAGAAATGAACAAAGCCTCCAAGAAATATGGGACTATGTGAAAAGACCAAACCTATGTTCCATTGGTGTATCTGAAAGTGATAGGCAGAATGGAACCAAGCTGGAAAACACTCTTCAGGATATCCAGGAGAACTTCCCCAACCTAGCAAGACAGGTCAACATTCAAATTCAGGAAATACAGAGAATACCACAAAGATACTCCTTGAGAAGAGCAACCCAGACACATAATCATCAGATTCACCAAGGTTAAAATGAAGAAAAAAATGTTAAGGGCAGGCAGAGAGAAAGGTCGGGTTACCCACGAAGGGAAGTCCATCAGACTAACAGTGGATCTCTGCAGAAACCCTACAAGCCAGAAGAGAGTGGGGGCCAATATTCAACATTCTTAAAAGAATTTTCAACCCAGAATTTCATATCCAGTCAAACTAAGCTTCATAAGAGAAGGAGAAATAAAATCCTTTACAGACAAACAAATGCTGAAAGATTTTGTGACCACCAGGCCCGCCTTACAAGAGTTCCTAAAGAGAGCACTGAAAATGGAAAGGAAAAATCAGTACCAGCCACTGCAAAACCTACCAAATTGTAAAGACCATCGACACTGTGAAGAAACTGCATCAACTAGCAGGCAAAATAACCAGCTAGCATCATAATGACAGGATCAAATTCACACATAACAATATTAACCTTAAATGTAAATGGGCTAAATGCCTCAATTAGAAGACACAGACTGGCAAAGTTGTCTGGATAAAGAGTTAAGACCCACTGGTGTGCTGTATTCAGGGGATTCATCTCATGTGCAAAGACATACATAGGCTCAAAATAAACGGATGGAGGAATATTTATCAAGCAAATGGAAAGCAAAAAAAAAAAAAAAAAAAAAAAAAAAAAAAAAAGCAGAGGATGCAATCCTAGTCTCCGATAAAACAGACTTTAAACCAACAAAGATCAAAAAGAGACAAAAAAGAGTATTACATAATGGTAAAGGGATCAATGCAACAAGAAGAGCTAACTATTCTAAGTATATAAACACCCAATACAGGAGCACCCAGATTTATAAAGCAAGTTCTTAGAGACCTACAAAGAGGACTCCCACACAATAATAGTGGAAAACTTTAACACCCCACTGTCAATATTAGATCAACAAGACAGAAAGTTAACAAGGATATTCAGGACTTGAACTCAGCTCTGGACCAAGTGGACCTAATAGACATCTAAGGAACTTTCCACCCCAAATCAACAGAATATACATTCTTCTCAGCACCACATCGCACTTATTCTAAAATTGACCACACAGTTGGAAGTTAAACACTCCTCAGCAAATGCCAAAGGATGGAAATCATAACAAACAGTCTCTCAGACCACAGTGCAATCAAATTAGAGCTCAGGATTAAGAAACTCATTCAAATCCACACAACTACATGGAAACTGAACAACCTACTCCTGAATGACTATTGGGTAAATAGCTAAATTAAGGCAGAAATAAATAAGTTAATTGAAACCAATGAGAACAAAGACACAATGTACCAGAATCTCTGGGACACAGCTAAAGCAGTGTTTACAGGGAAATTTATATCACTAAATGCTCACAGGAGAAAGCACAAAAGATCTAAAATGGACACCTAACATCAAAATTAAAAGAGCTAGAGAAGCAAGAGCAAACAAATTCAAAAGCTAGCATAAGACAAGAAATAACTAAGATCAGAGCAGAACTGAAGGAGATAGAGACACGAAAAACCCTTCAAAAAATTAGTGAATCCAGGAGCTGGTTTTTTTGAAAGATTAACAAAATAGACCACTAGCCAGACTAATAAGGAAGAAAAGAGAGAAGAATCAAATAGACACAATAAAAAATGATAAAGGGGTCCAGACACTGTGGCTCATGCCTCACTTTGGGAGGCCGAGGTGGGTGGATCACCTGAGGTCGAGACCAGCCTGACCAACATGGAGAAACCCCATCTCTACTAAAAATACAAAATTAGCCCGGCATGGTGATGGATGCCTGTAATACCAGCTACTCGAGAGGCTGAGGCAGGAGAATTGCTTGAACCTGGGAGGCAAAGGTTGTGGTGAGCCGAGATCGTGCCATGGTACTCCAGCCGGGGCACCAAGAGTGAAACTCTTTCTCAAAAACAAAAACAAAAAAAAGATAAAGGGGATATCAGCACTGATCCCATAGAAATACAAACTAGTATCAGAGAATACTATAAACACCACTACACAAATAAATTAGAAAATCTAGAAGAAATGGATAAATTCCTGGACACATACACCCTCCCAAGACTAAACCAGGAAGAAGTCAAATCCCTGAATAGACCAATAACAAGGTCTGAAATTGAGGCAGTAATAAATAGCCTACCAACCAAAAAACCCAGGACCAGATGGATTCACAGTCTAATTCTACCAGAGGTACAAAGAGAAGCTGGTACCATTCCTTCTGAAATTATTCCAAACAATAGAAAAAGAAGGACTCCTCCCTAACTCATTTTATGAAGCCGTCATCATCCTGATGTCAAAAGCTGGCAGAGACACAACAAAAATAAGAAAATTTCAGGCCAATATCCCTGATGAACATCAATGTGAAAATCCTTAATAAAATACTGGCAAACTGAATCCAGCAGCACATCAAAAAGCTTATCCACCACTATCAAGTCGGCTTCATCCCTGGGATGCAAGACTGGTTCAATATATGCAAATCAATAAACATAATCCATCACATAAACAGAACCAATGACAAAAACCATATGATCATCTGAATANTAGAAAATCTAGAAGAAATGGATAAATTCCTGGACACATACACCCTCCCAAGACTAAACCAGGAAGAAGTCAAATCCCTGAATAGACCAATAACAAGGTCTGAAATTGAGGCAGTAATAAATAGCCTACCAACCAAAAAACCCAGGACCAGATGGATTCACAGTCTAATTCTACCAGAGGTACAAAGAGAAGCTGGTACCATTCCTTCTGAAATTATTCCAAACAATAGAAAAGAAGGACTCCTCCCTAACTCATTTTATGAAGCCGTCATCATCCTGATGTCAAAAGCTGGCAGAGACACAACAAAATAAGAAAATTTCAGGCCAATATCCCTGATGAACATCAATGTGAAAATCCTTAATAAAATACTGGCAAACTGAATCCAGCAGCACATCAAAAGCTTATCCACCACTATCAAGTCGGCTTCATCCCTGGGATGCAAGACTGGTTCAATATATGCAAATCAATAAACATAATCCATCACATAAACAGAACCAATGACAAAAACCATATGATCATCTGAATAGTTGCAGAAAAGGCCTTTGATAAAATTCGACACCTCTTCATGCTAAAAACTCTCAATAAACTATGTACTGATGGAATGTATCTCAAAATAATAAGAGCTATTTATGACAAACCCACAGCCAATATCACACTGAATAGGCAAAAGCTGGAAGCATCCCCTTTGAAAACTGGCACAAGACAAGGATGTCCTCTCTTACCACTCCTATTCAAAATAGTATTGGAAATTCTGGCCAGGGCAATCAGGCAAGAGAAAGAAATAAAGGTATTCAGATAGGAAGAGAGGAAGTCCTATTGTCTCTGTTTGTAGATGACATGATTGTATATTTAGAAAACCCCATCATCTCAACCGAAAATCTCCTTAAGCTGAAAAACAATTTTAGCTAAGTCTCAGGATACAAAATCAATGTGCAAAAATCACAAGCATTCTTATATACCAATAATAGACAAACAGAGAGCCAAATCATGAGTGAGCTCCCATTCACGATTGCTACAAAGAGAATAAAATACCTAGGAACACAACTTACAAGGGATGTGAAGGACTTCTTCAAGGAGAACTACAAACCACTGCTCAAGGACATAAGAGAGGACACAAACAAATGGAAAAACATTCCATGCTCATGGATAGGAAGAATCAATATCATGAAAATGGCCATACTGCCCAAAGTAATTTATAGATTCAGTGCTATCCCCATCAAGCTACCATTGACTTTCTTCACAGAATTAGAAAAAACTACTTTAAATTTAATATGGAACCAAAAAAGAGTGCACATTGCCAAGACAATCCTAAGCAAAAAGAACAAAGGTGGAGGCATCATGCTACCTGACTTCAAACTATACTACAAGGTTACAGTAACCAAAACAGCATGGTACTGGTACCAAAACAGATATATAGACCAATGGAACAGAACAGAGGCCTCAGAAATAACGCCACACATCTACAACCATCTAATCTTTGACAAATCTGACAAAAACAAGCAATGGGGGAAAGGATTCCCTATTTAATAAATGGTGTTGGGAAAACTGGCTAGCCATATGCAGAAAACTGAAACTAGACCCCTTCCTTACACCTTATACAAAAATTAACTCAAGATGGATTAAAGACTTAAATGTTAGACCTAAACCCATAAAAACTCTAGAAGAAAACTTAGGCAATACCATTCAGGACATAGGCATGGGCAAAGCCTTCATGACTAAAACACCAAAAGCAATGACAACAAAAGTCAAAATTGATGAATGGGATCTAATTAAATTAAAGAGCTTCTGCACAGCAAAAGAAACTAACATCAGAGTGAACAGGCAACCTACAGAATGGGAAAAAACTTTTGAAATCTACCCAGCTGACAAAGGGCTAATATCCAGAATCTACTAAGAACTTAAACGAATTTACAAGAAAAATACAAGCAAGCCCATCAAAAAGTGGGCGAAGGATATGACATGAACAGACACTTCTGAAATGAGGACATTTATGCAGCCAACAAACTTATGAAAAAAAGCTCAGCATCACTGGTCATTAGAAAAATGCAAATCAAAACCACAATGAGATATCATCTCATGCCAGTTAGAATGGTGATCATTAAAAAGTCAGGAAACAATAGATACTGGAGAGGATGTGGAGAAATAGAAATGCTTTTACACTGTTGGGAGTGTAAATTAGTTCGACCATTGTGGAAGACAGTGTGGCGATTCTTCAAGGATCTAGAACTAGAAATACCATTTGACCCAGCAATCCCATTACTGGGTATATACCCAAAGGATTATAAATCATTCTACTATAAAGACACATGCACACGTATGTTTATTGCAGCACTGTTCACAACAGCAAAGACTTGGAACCAACCCAAATGTCCACCAATGATAGACTGGATAAAGAAAATGTGGCACATATGCACCATGGAATACTATGCAGCCATAAAAAAAGGATGAGTTCATGTCCTTTGCAGAGACATGGATGAAACTGGAAACCATCATTCTCAGCAAACTAACACACACAGGAACAGAAAACTAAACACCATATGTTCTCACTCATAAGTGGGAGTTGAGTTGAACAATGAGGACACATGGTCACAGGGAGGGGAACATCACAAACCAGGGCCTTGGGGAGGTGGAGAGCTGGGGGAGGGATAGCATTAGGAGAAATACCTAATGTAGATGATAGGTTGATGGGTGCAGCAACCACCATGGCAAGTGTATAGCTATGTAACAAACCTGCAAGTTCTGTACATGTATCCCAGAACTCAAACTATAATAGCAACAACAAAAAAAGTATTATTGCCACCAACAGTATCCCTTGCTATATACCAAGACAATTTTAACAGGCTCAAGTAGTCACCTGCTAAAATGTGAACATTCCACAACCAGTAAATTCCACAAAAATTTAAAACAGATTTTTCTCTGCAGACAAAATAAACATTGCAGCATGAAATGTACTTTGTAAATTGAATAATTAGATGCCGGATACCAAAGGGCCAAGATAAAAATAGCAGCATCCACCAGGCTTCCTACATTCTTTATGATAGACTAAGCCGGCAGCCTGGATGGGACTGCACTAACATGAAAAATTTGTTGCCACTAATCCTGTTCCTGTAGGCAGAAAATTCTCTTTGTTTTAGCTTCAGAGTGAGAAAAAAACTCCACCATCACCTAAAGTCCATTTTGTACAGTTAAAAATAAAACTCGTCAAATAGGGATTCGCTGCATGACCCTGACCTGTGTGCAGCTGCAGGCTTCTCCGGGCAGGAGAACAAATGTCTGCATGGGAAGAGAATGCACACTGCTGGCTGGATCAGGGGAGAGTTGACGCTCATGTGAGAAAGTTCAAGCAGGAATGCCTGAAGGTTGCAAATAATTCTGTAAAGTAAATCACACCATACGCCTCTATGGGCTACACAAATGCACCCGTGGCCAAACAGAACACCGTGTGGCTCTTCTGTCCATGCACAAGTAGGGAGACAAAGTCTGGGTCTTCACTTCTCTCCTGTCTCCTTCCCATCAATGTGCTCCCAATTCTTGTGTAGGGACTTGGTTCAAGCTGCACATCCTCAGAGAAGCTTTTTCTAAACATCTTGCCTAGAATGGACTCTGGTGTATTTTGTAAGCACAGGCTTGCATTTGTTAATAGGTAACAGGAGCTCCACAAATCCCCTTACCCTGCGTCTTGCTTCCTTCCAACTCCTGTGTGTCCGGTCTGGAGGGAGATTCTAATCTCCCACCAGCAGGGAGGTACATCTTCCGTTATTTCCACAGTTTAGTACAGTACTCCTATCAAATGGCTATGTAGTAAAAGCTGATGAATGACTTAGCAAATTACCTTTTCATAGGATTCATTCCTGATAAAACAGGGCCTCCTTGCATGAGAAGTGGATCTTGGGGAACACTGAAATGGGATGGGAGCGAGAAAAAGGATTAAACACAGAAGGTTATACAGGAAGAGGGAAGGAATGACTGGCCTTCCCCCAGGAGAGCTCAAGGAGGACCTCTGGACTGCGCGCAGCATTTCAGGGTGGCACAGAGGAGAGGAGGCACCGAGGCAATCCAGAAAGGAGCAAAGACTCGTGGTCTGGAATGGTGCCACTGAATGCACAGTGCGGAGGGGGTTTCTGGAAGAAACGTGCCAAATGTTGAACAGAGAGTGAGGCAAAGTGAGCACCTCTGGGTGTGTGTCAGTGGGGTGTTGAGATACAAGGAAAGTAAGATAGGGGACGGGACCACAGTTGCAGCACAACCAAGCCTATTTGCTGACACTGAAGGAGAACTGTTAGGCAAGATTCCCCCCACTGCATTTTTGTCCCAAATGCCACCCCAGAGTGGTATCTTCCCAAACCACACCCAGCTCTGACGCATGATGCTGACACCTGAGTTTCCAAGGTCTCATGGTGATTAATATGCTCATTTCCATGGTGATACTTTTTGGTTCTTCACCTAACTCTCCTTTAAGGGTAGAATAAGGACTAGTTAGATAATTCCCTCAAATTCCAAAGGTATTCCAATTCTCAGGTAATCCAAGTTGTCACAGCTGCACTCAATTCTCCCATCCACTGCTGGCTATTCTGGGAGTAGCCCTCCCTGATAGAGCCTGGCTTCTCTGTGGGACCCCAATGTACCAGCAGAAGATGTGAGAGGGAGGCAGTCTCCTTCCAGGACCTTTTCTCTGCTTCTGGTAAGGCCTGACCCCTAGGCAGTCACACGCATGGAGCAAGAGTGCTCTCTGCTTAGACAGTCAGTGACTACAGCCAGGAGCAGAGCATTTTGAGGGGTACCCCTCACCAGGAAGGGGAGAGACGGGGAGGTGCCGGTGCCATCACCAATCACAAATTCTCAGATTGGTTTATTTCTTTGACAGTTCGTTTTAATGCTTTGTACCTGATGCTCAGACATCTAGAATAAGACAGCTTTTCTCTCCTGATTTTTTATTAGAAGGAGAAAAGAGGAAAGCAATCAGAATCCATTCTTCTCAGCACTTGGGCAAAGCACACATTAAAGCACCTCCACATCAGATTCTCTTTCCTCCTCTGCAGTGCTGTCCATACTTCTCCAAAACATTCCCCAACTATCATCCCTTCTAGGAATGTACTCCAGAATATGCCCTTGAAGAGGACAAAAGGCATAAGCCCCACAGTCACTAGCATGTGCTAACATACTCATGGGTTCTGTCATCCAGGGTTCATCCTGTTATCATCCTGGGTTCTGTCAAAAATACATTAAGTAGATGTAGTCTTCATCCTCAGGAAATGTATAAGCCAACACAGGAATATAGTTTTCAAGGTTTGCTCATCCCCCTGCCTCTCTGGTCCCTGCCCCTAGTGGTGAGGAAATGGCGCAGGTGGCTCTGCCTTGGATTCCCACCCTCGGCCTGCACTCCTGGGCTTTTGCCGCTTCACATCTTTTTGGTTTGGTGACCATATTCTTCAACCCCAGTAAGACACATTTTCATAGATCCCTACATATATATATATTTGGGAGACAGGGTCTCACCCTATTGCCCAGGCTCAGTAAAGTGGCACGATCGTAGCTTACTGTAACCTCAAACTCCTGGTCTCAAGCAATCCTCCCACCTCAGCTTCTGAAAGTGCTGAGATTATAGGCATGAGACACCACACCCAGTGATCCCTCTAGTTTAAGAGGAAAATAGGCTAAAGCAAGATATTAAAAGGTGAACACTCATATGGCCGTCTGCATTAGTGTACTATTGTGACTATTGGTAAGAATAAAATACTATCTTTATGTGAAAGCTTACAGGAAAATCTGAGTTGAGAAAAGAAAGGTAAAAACAAAATGCTAGATTGGGGAAGTTATACCAAAAGGGACAAGTGTGAAATCTGTCAGTCAAGTATAATATCAAGACAACTGCTTACATAATACATGTAAGTCAAACTACAAAAGAGGAGCCACTTAGGCCAGTTTGAGGCAAGAAACCTAAAAAAAAAAAATGTGAGGTTAATGCAGAATGTTAAACTGCAGAATGTCAAACTATTCAGCCTGAAAGTAAGAACTGGTGAAACAAACAAGAAAGAATATTTCATTTTATTAACACTAGACGGGCACAGTGGCTCACGCCTGTAATCCCAGCATTTTGGGAGGCCAAGGCGGACGGATTGCTTGAGCTCAGGAGTTTGAGACCAGCCTGGGCAACAGGGCAAAACTCCTGTCTCTACAAAACATACAAAAATTAGCCAGGTGTGGTGGTGTATGCCCAAAGTCCCAGCTACTCGAGAGGCTGAGGCAGGAGAATGGCCCAAGCCCAGGAGGCAGAGTTTGCAGTGAGCTGAGATCACACCACTGCACTCCAGCCTGGGTGACTGAGTGGGACCCTGTATCAAAAAAAAAAAAAAAAATCATTTTACTTCTGTGTTCAGTTGGACTTTTTGAAAATGGGCTATGTTAACTACCAGAGAGTACAAGATCAGAAACTAGTTGAGGAGTCCACAACTTTATATAATAAGTGGCAAAATGTTTACATAAATCAATCAGGTTCTGCACGGGCCCCTGCAAAGGAGATGCTTGTCGTCTAGTCCAGCTGTGATCTGTGGTGTATTTTGGCTCCTTCGCTTTAGGAAGAAATTAAGAAATGAAGAAGCAAGTGACATTCGATGAGAAAAAAAATAAACAGAAACTATTCTTAGAGTTTGGTCATGGCCTGAGGGCCATGATACATAATTACGTAAGAAAAGTCAATGAGAAAAAAACCCAGCATGAAAAACTGAAATCCCATAGCCTAAATGGAAGCCTAGTGTGGGGAGCTACTACAGGATTTATGAAAATAACCTGGAACCCACTTCAGCATGCTGGCCATCAGATCGCCGTGCATCTCCTAAGTTTCAGAAAGTTTCTTTTTATGGAGCACTGTTTCAGTGATTAGAAAGGTATGTTTTTTTAAAATTGAACATTAGCCTGAACATCTACTTACGGAATGTTATGCATTACACAAGCAAGGCCATTCCTTATGGTACCTAGTGAGCGGTGCTAGAAGGTCCAGGAAACAAACCATCTTCTAGGTCCAAAATTGCCAGTTAGGCAACAAGGGAGGAAAAGCAAGCACTACACCTCTCAGGCCTCCCCATTAGCATAGATGATAGACTGAGATACCTGTCCTTCTCTAGACTTTTATATTTTATTTACAGTAACTATTCAAAATTAACTTGGGACACCCAACATGAAGTGTCAAAGAAAGTGCAATAGACAACAACTACTACACCATCTATGTAGTCTTCTTTACCTTTCTTTAAAATAGAGTTTATTTTAGAGCAGGTTTAGGGTCACAGAAAAACTGAGTGCAAGGTACAGAGATTTACCATATATCTCCAGCCCCAACACGTGCAGAGCATCATCAACATCCCCACCAGAGTGGTATTTTGCTACAACTGATGAGCCTATGCTGACACATCACTATCACCCAGAGTCCATAGTTAATATCAGCATTCATTCTGGGTGTTGTACATTCCATGAATCTGGACAAACGTTTACTGACACGTATCCACCATTATAGAATCACACGGAGTAGTTTCACTGCCCTAAGAATCCTCTGTGCTCCACCTACTCATCTCTCTCTCTACTAGTCCCTGGAAACCACTGATCTTTTTACTATCGCCATAGTTTTGCCTTTTCTGGAATGTCATGTACTTGGAATCACACAGTATGCAGCCTTTTTAGATTGGGTTCTTTCATTTAGTAACATGGATTAAGTTTCCTCCATGTCTTTTGATGGCTTGGTAGCTCATTCCTTTTTATAACTAATTAATATTCCATTATTTGGATGTACCACCATTTATTTATCCTTTCATCTGTTGAAGAACATCTTGGCTACCTCTTCACTACTTTTTTTAAAAATAGGAATTAAAGATACAGGGAGGAGTAAAACAAACAAACAAAAACACGGCAAGAGCAACTCAGGCTACCCATCAACAACTATAAAGAATCTCTTTAGTGCTTTCTACTTTCACCACTCCTTTTCCCAAGGTGATTGCTTCGTGTTCATCCACCAACTCTTGATATGCAAGGTAATTTTCTCCTGGGTCTTATTCCTGAAGGATCTTGTCATAAGTAGAATGGTACTATAGGTATATATTTATAACCTATATATACATATAGTTATATATTAATAACACGTTAGCTTTTAACTGAAAACTGAAGTTTCAGTTTTTGTGTAAAGAAATTCTCCTCTCAGGAATGTTTGCATTTTAACAGAAGGAACGAATTTCCGACTAGAAATTTCCAACAGTATAGCAGCCTGTTTGGGAAAATCAAGTGGTATTTGGAAACGAGTGTTTTTCTGGTGTCCCTCAAATTACTCCAAACTGGGATCCACCAAGGCTCTGATTTATTTATCTCTATTAAGACTTCACTTACTGCCTGGGCATAGAGGCTCATGCCTGTAATACCAGCACTTTGAGATGGCAAGGCAGGTGGATCCCTTGAGCCCAGGAACTTGGGACCAGCCTGGGCAACATGGTGAAAGCCTGTCTCTACAAAAAAAAAAAAAAAAAAAAAAAGCTGGGAGTGGTGGTGTATGCCTGTGGTCCCAGCTACTCTAGAGACTGAGGTGGGAGGATCCCTTGATCCCAGGAGGCAGAGATTGCAGTGAGTGGTGATCTTACCACTGCATTCCAGCCTGGGCAACAGAGCAAAACCCTGACTCAAAACAAACAAACAAACAAAAAGAACTTACTAAAGTTAAGAATTTGGATCTAGATATCCAAATTCAACACACTTTGTTTAATATTTAAGCGCTTTTAAAGGAAGAAGTTGCCAAGACCTTATTCTATAAAGAATAAAGAACTGATTCTCAACCAGGGGTGATTTTGCCCCGTATCCTGAGGACGTTTGGGAACAGATGGACATATTTACGGTTATCACAACAGGGTGGGGTATGGGAGTTAGTGCTACTGTCATCTAGGGGGTAGAGGCCAAGGATATTGACAAACATCCTGCAATGCACAGGTCAGCCCCCACTAAAAAGAATTAGCCAACCCAAAAGTCGATAGTACTGAAGTTGAGAAACCCTGCTCTCTGTGAGCTAACTGCACTAAAGTTGATACCTAGATAATATAAACATCAATGAGAGTGATATTAGTGCCCAGCTTAAGAGTAAAAACGACCATAATTTATAAGGATTTGCACTATTTTCTTAATATTTCTGGAATATCTTATCCCTGGCTTTGATTTATTGAAATTGCCTTTTCAAAACACTCAATTGAATAAAATGAAGAGGCTTTATATACTGTATAGTTCATGCAAGTTTTTCTATTTTGGAAATGGAAGTAGTGATTAAAATTGGCATTTCTGAAACTCTAATTGCTAGTTGTTGCATTGCTAGGGGGAAAAAAAAGAAAAATATTTCCAAGACCTGCCAGATGGGAAGTCTCAAGATAAGAAATTATAAGCCAGTGTTCATATTCCAACCAGAAGAAACATTCTGTTTATACATTTTTAAATTCTGCTTAAATAGTAAGCAATGCATTTATTTAATGAATTCCTAAACAGCTATTAATTGGCTGACTAGTTTTCTAATATTGGATTTAATCTCCCAAACCCTATTAGATTATTAATAAGTAGAACAGAGTCTGTATTTTAAAAAACTCTGTATAAATAACAGCTTTATACATTTTAATGGGATTAGACTGGTTTCTGATATTGTAGATGATATCTACATCTTCAAATGTCCATTTTTCAAAACTCATTATGTTACCAGCAGTGAATCTGTACAAGTCTGAAGCAAACTTGATCCTTGACTCCTCAAAGAAAACAATTTGGCTGAGGAGCAGATGCACGTTTAAGGCAGAGGGAAAGACCAAGACAACTTTTAGAGCAGGAGTGAAAGTTTACTTAAAAAAAAATTTTACAGTAGAAACAAAAAGAAGTAAAGTACACTTGGAAGAGGGCCAAGCGAGTGACCTGAGAGATCCAAGTGCCCCATCTGGTTCTTGACCTGGAGTTTCGTACATTGGCATGGTTTGGGGTTTTGGTTTCTTCTCGCTTGAGAAGAAAGGGCTTCCCTTGGAGCAGGTTGTCTCCATGCCTGGTGGCCTGCCAGCACTTGGGAAGGGCTGCATGCACAGTGTGTTTACTGAATTTGTGCAAATGCTCACTTAAGGTGTTGTTCCCTTACTAGCTGAGCATTCCTAGAGGAAGGTCATACACCCATTAAACCACCATTTTGCCTCTTAGTGCGCATCCTTGAGCACACTTGCCTAACTCCTGAGATCTCATCAGGAAGCTGCTGATCACCAGATGTGGGTGTTTTCTTATCTATTGGGAGACTGCCGTTCCCTGGCACCAGCTGTGCCCAATTATTGTTTTACAGAGACAGTTTAACAACCACCTGACCATCACCTGATGGTCACTTGACATTCCTGGTGGGCAGGGCCCTCTCCTGCCCTGCTCATGTCTGCCTAACTACCTACTCCAACAATTTGTGATTGAAATATGATGAAGTCTTTCAGTTTACACACCCAGACCAGAGCAACACAAATGTCTTCATGACGTCAATACTCAGAGTCTTGGTAACACAATCTATATTTCTTTGGTAACTTCTGCTGTCCTGAAAGCTCTCTCTCCTCCCTTTGTCACTCCCTTGCTTCTCCTTGTTTTTTGCATGGAAAAGACTTGCAGTGGAGGTATGTGAGGAAAAGCCATAAAGGTTCCAGCTGTCATCATGAAACTAAAACTGCTCAAATAAGAAAAGACGGCCCAGCAAGGGCTTTCACTTACTGAAATTTATCATAAGAATCTTTAAGAATTCTTTTAAGAATCTTAAGAATTCTAAACATAAGAATCTTTAAGCCACGAAGAAAGGCTTTTTTTTTTTTAACAGGGTCTTGCTTTTAGTAGATTTGTGTAACTGTTTTCTTTTATTCAAGTCTGCTGAAAGCTACTGAGTGAGAACTACAAATTGAGGTACATCTCTTGCTAGTTGCTTGGGTTTGACAAATAAAGCAATCATCAAAATCACGGAGTGTGCACTGTTTTTAAAAGCCCTATTTGCTTGACATAATATAGCAGCTGGATGGCTAGGCAAATAAATGGCATTACTTAACATAATCACTTAATGTTGTGCAACGAAAGTCAGGTCTCATTGCTTTATCGCTTTCAAAGAGTTTAATGACAATGAAGTTGATTGTTAGTGTGAAGATATAAATTGTTCAGTAGTTAGAGTTGTTAATGACAGCAAAGGAACACAAAAGAGGAAAAACAGGCTTTAGTAGTACAAATTCATTGCTAATTGCCTGTGCATTCATTATAGGCTGACCAGGGCTAATTATCTAATTAAACTAAAGCTCTGCTGCCTTAAAGAAATTTCTATGCACTGTGATGTTGGTTGTCAATTACTCAGCATGTCCTGTTGAAATGTGTAGTTAACTCAAGTCATGTTTTGCTTTTCCCACTAGCAATACATGGCAGTCTTATTGCATGATAATTTGTGCTTAGAATGAAAAAAAAAGTTTTTCCTTAAAAAAACACATTGTGGAAACTAAAAATAATAACAAACATTTTAAACAAGATCTCCTGCTCATTTTACTCAATGATCTATATTCAGGAAAAGTCAATATAATCTACTTTAGAAAGGGAAAACACAGACGTAAAAAAACAAGTCAAATATCATTATATACATGCTACTGAGTGTTCTCTTCATGTTAAAAATACATTTAAAAGTGTCTTTTGTGATATCTGTATAGATCATGGTATGAAATTAATATAATTTCGTATCATTACAATCTTCAAAATTCATAGGATTTTTTTTTTTTTTAATACTGGAAGGAAAGTGGTAAATAATCTAAACTAAATTCTTCACTTTATAAATAAAGGAACTGAAGTTCCAAGAAGTGAAATCATTTGCCCCAAGTCACACAGCTGGTTGCTAGAACCAGGAGGAGAACTGGTATCCTCTCAGTCCATTATTCTTTCCATGTTTAGTCCTGCTGTTCCACTTTCAAATCGTACTGTTATTTCTCACACTTTCTCCAAAATGCCAGAACAGAGCATCTATGGACAAGGTTATTTTTGTTTGTTTTTCCAAAAGAAGGCTTTGATTAGTAGCATTTCATCTCTCCAAGAAAACACATGTAATACTGCCCCTATTTATTTATTTCAAGTTAGTCAAATGCCCAGGAGTGTAATTTAAGGCGAACACTCAAGGGAGAAGCTTAAAAAAGCAAGCAAACAAACAAACAAACAAAAAAACAAGGTATCATATGTCTTCTCCAACTAAAGAGAAAAAGATGATAAACTTACAGTGGATTTTATTAATCAGAGTGCTCAATTTAATTGCATCCTGCTATTTTGCTCCTAAGGAATTTTATTCTAAACCAATGATCCATGACCATAAAACAATATTTATTGGGTTGGTGCAAATATAATTATGGTTTAATGGTAAAAACCGCAATAACTTTTGCACTCACCTAATACTAAGCATCCTGTGGGAAAAGCGTCTCCCAAGAAAGTACAATATCATTCTAGAGAGTTTCCCCAACTTCATTTCCCTTAATCCTAGTATATGGCATCTGTTCCCCTGCAAGGACAGAGAACTCTGGAACCCTATCCTGCCCCTTTCCCAGTCATTTTTCAGGCAGGCACCAGCAATGAACACACAGCTCTTTGCTGGCAAGTCAAGGAAGACGATTTTCCCTTTCACTGCCTCTTCAAGCTGAACATCAACTGTTTCACCACTTGTGATTCAAATCCATTAATTAAAATAAATATAAAGTAAAACTCTCTCAGCCAGGAGGAAGAGGACAGATGGGGAAGCGGAGGAGGTGGAGATAGCTGATGTCTTCTCAGAGGAAAAAAAAAAGGAAAAGAAAAACAAGAAGCATGAAATGGGGCGGGGGGAGTTAATTAAGAGAGGTAAAGTATGTTTGAATTTAATTTACAGTTCACAACAATCTTAAGTCTCATAATAGTTGCATTGCTTAAATGAGAAGAGGAAAACCTCTCTAATACCAAATTGGTGGAGGGGGTGCTATAATCTTAAATCATCTCCAAAAATCATAATACGTGACCTCTGGCAGTGCTTCAGCCTGGGCTATAGCAAAATCTTCTCTTTGTTAATAATTTGTGAAAGCCGTACCTTCCCCCACCTCAACTACACTCTGCATTCTACCAATTTTTAATTCTTTTTCCCTCGCCTCTCATTGCCTGAAATAAGACATTGGCAAGTAAGAGGAAAAAAAGAATAAATTTAAGTCCTTCTCTATCCCAATCCAATATGCACCAGTCTATAGAAGTACAGTTAGAAAATGGTGTCTATGGCATGTATCACACAACACAACCTATGCAATTTATTAGTGCAATGTGTACACCTAAAGTCTGACCCAAACATGAAAAAGCCCTGAACTTAGCATATTTAACTAAATAGCCCATACACCAAAGTGATATGACTTCAAATAACCACACAAATTTGAACTAGAGTGGGCAGAGTTACTTTATATGATCTTAGTGGAGATGGACACAGCTAACAGGATTATAGTGTAATAATTTTAGATAAATGAAAGAAAATATATATGTTTGGTTTTGTCTGAATCAGTCTTATGATTGTCTCTGTCCTCCACATTGAGCTAATGAGATGCTAGAAGGAATCTTACAAATAAATCATCTCTCACAGAAACTGGGATCCAGCGAAGTCAGGTGACTTGCTCAGTAACACACAGGTAGTCACTGGCAGAGCCATGACACCAGCTCCTCTGACTTTGAAATTATTATTTTTTCTTACAACATGACATTCATTCATAATAAGGAATGAGAAATATACACACACGTTTTTTAAAAACTGAAAGCAACGATACAAATCCAAAATACTTCAAATATAAATGAGTAAGAATTAGTCTGAAAATGGGGACATTTTTATCCACTTATTTACCATGTTCTATACTAATACACAAGGCAGATATCGGAATAAGGTGGAAATGACTACTCGGGAAAAAATAAACCTTCCTTCCCACTTTAAAAACAAAAACAAAACAAAACTGCAGACTAGGAACTCTGAGCATGTGAGAATACCATTATAATCTTTTGTACTCTTTCCACTGGATCTCAGTGTACCAAAAGAAATGGGCAAATGAATTCTGAAGAAGATTTGAGTAAAAGCCAGAAGGTAATGTATCTTGTGAATTAAAGAAAATTAGTCCCCATAGAGTCAAGAGGTAGGGAAAGAAGAACGAAAGGCAAAAGCACAAGCCTAGTTCCCAAAGAATGAAGAGATCATAGAAATGAACAAGTGGAGTTAAATCCATATAGGCCGGGGGCTCTTCCAGCTCTCCTTGTTTCCTGGTTAATTAAGCAACTGTAAAGGAGGAGAAAAAAAAATCTCAGCTTTACTCATGCTTCTGTGTGCTTCCCTCATTCCTAAATTTAATAGACGTGGGCAGGAGGTGGGATTTAAGCTTTATCAGTCTTACCTATCACCACAGAGCTGTCAACCTGTGAAAGAAAAAACATGAAGAAAATACACTTTGAAATAGATGGCTGAAGCAATAGCTCATCAGCAAGCCCTGTCAGCTGTACCTTCAAACAGATTCTTATCCTTACACTAGTTCTTTTGTCTTTCCTCTGGATTACTGCCCCTCATTCAGGTTTCCCTGCTGTTACACTCACCCCACCACAAGCCTCTTAAAAATGTAAAACAGATCAAATCACTCCCCTGCCCAAAGCTCTCCAAAGACTTCTCACTGCATTTAGAATAAAATCCAACTCCCTACCACAGCCTACAACTTCCTATTACCCCCTCTCACGGCCTAAAAGGCCTACATAGTACAATCCCTACTGGCCTCGCCACCTGCATCTCCCTCCAGGAACCTGGAAGCTCACTATGCAGTCTTAACCCCACAGGTCTTTATCTTCTCTCCTAATTATACCAAGTTCCTTCCTATGTGGTCAATGTTGTGATAGTCAATACCCTGTTAACAATCTTAAGGATGTTTCCTGGTCTTGGAATGCTCTGACCCCAGATTTTTCCATGGCTAACTCCTTAACATTCAAAAGTGTCTTAAATGTTAATATCTGGTCACTCCTGATAACCCAATTTAAAGTAACATAGCACACACACATAAATATCATACCATCCTATTACTGTATTTTACTGTCTTCCTAAGTTTTCTCTGTCTGAAAAGTATGTTGCTCATTTACTCACACTGTATAACACTTCCATCCTCTCAATAATACACATTTCCTTGCAGGTAAACGCCTTGGGAATTTGGACTTTGTCTTCCTTTCTTCCTTGCTGAATCCCCAAAGCCTAGAACAATGCCTGGTACCCAGTGGATACCGACTGTTTATTAAACGATCGATTTTGTCTATTCCAAACTTTCCCCAAACCTTGTCTCTGCCATGCATTTTCCTAGTATTTGTTCACTATCACTTCTCTTCCTGTCTGTTCCCTTTCAGGATCTCTTTGGTCTCCATTTTGCTGACAACAACACTGAAGAATTACAGAATCAAAGAGGATGAAAAAGAAGGACGTTAATGCTAACAGAAACCCACTCAGTCTATGCTACTGGCAGTGGGGCAGAAGGGCAAGTAAACTGCTTCTTAAGGGCAAAAGCCCATAGAGTCAATGTCACCCATTAGTGCAGCTCTGAATGAAGGGCAACATCAAACGAATTATGGAGGTAGCCTCTTTGTGACTTAAAAAAGTACCACATGCCCTGTAGACAATCAGCAGTTCTTACGAACTTTTTTTTTAGAGACAGTCTCACTCTGTTGCCTAGGCCTGGGTGCAGGGGTGCAATCATAGTTAACTGCAGCCTTGAACTCATCAGCTCAATCAATCCTCCTGCCTCAGCCTCCAGAATACACTACAGGCATGTATTACCATGCTCAACTAATTTTTAAATTTTTTCTGTAATGTTGCCTAGGTTGTCCTTGAACACCTGTCCTCAAGGGATCCTCCTGTCTTGGCCTCCCAAAGTGTTGGGATTACAGGCATGAACCACCATACCATGCCTGCCTGGTTCTTAAAATTTTTAATGTTCAAAAGATTCAGATGCAGTAGGTTTTGACATGATCTGGGAACCTGCACTTTTGACAAACACTCCCAAGTGATTCTGACACAGGCAGTCTTTGGAAACTGTGAACTCAGGCCAAAGGATGACTAGCAAGGACTTGAGGAATGGTATTACCAGGTAAGTGGTTTAAGCAATAATCTTTTTTATCTCTACCCTGAAGCTGATTCTCAAAACAAGTCAAATTCCCTTTCAATACTTGCTTAGTATTATTTAAATTCATTGGTCTTTAAGTACAACTTATAGCCATTTTAAACCTATAATAGCTACTGTCATGGGGCAGCTACTGTGTTCTACATAGTGTCATCAGTGATTTACACAGGTGTATTATCCTAATTTATAGATGAAAATTTTGAGCTTCAGTTAAGTAAGTGTGGACAACCATTAAAGTGACAGATTTGGAAATCAAACAGATTCGCATGTTAATATAGCATATAGTCTGTGTTCCATGAAGTCTATACTTCCCACTAATTATATCTTAATAGAAGTGAAACCAATAAATAAAAATCCATATTTGTAAATAAAGGAAGGGAAGGAATTTTACTCTCAAATATTCCTCACTTTAGAAAAAGACTGTATGAAATTTAATTATGAGCTTTGAAAGTACATTTAAATAACGTAACAATGGCATGGGCAACCTCTGAACATGAATCGATCTTTTTTTTTTTTTTTTTTTTTTTGGGAGGCGGAGTCTCGCTCTGTCTGTCGCCTAGGCTGGAGTGCAGCGGTCCGATGTTGGATCACTGCAAGCTCTGCCTCCCGGGTTCACGCCATTCTCCTGCCTCAGTCTCCCGAGCAGCTGGGACTACAGCTGCCCGCCACCACGCCCGGCTAATTTTTTGTATTTTAGTAGAGACGGGGTTTCACCGTGTTAGCCAGGATGGTCTCGATCTCCTGACCTCGTGATCTGCCCGTCCCGGCCTCCCAAAGTGCTGGGATTACAGGCGTGAGCCACCGCACCAGGCCGAAAATCAATCAATGTTAACAATCCTTTCCTAAAGCAAATAACCACCCTTTTAACTAAGGAGAGCTGGTTCACTATTTACAGATCTACCAGTGGTTCTCAAACTGGGCTAATCATCAAGAATCGCTTGTTCGGGCGCGGTGGCTCAAGCCTGTAATCCCAGCACTTTGGGAGGCCGAGGTGGTCGGATCACGAGGTCGAGACTATCCTGGCTAACACGGTGAAACTCCATCTCTACTAAATATACATTTAAAAAAAAATCAGCCGGGTGTGGTGGCGGGCGCCTGTAGTCCCAACTACTCCGGAGGCTGAGGCCGGAGAATGGCGTGAACCCGGGAGGTGGAGCTTACAGTGAGCCGAGATCGCGCCACTGCACTCCAGCCTGGGCAACACAGCGAGACTCCGCCTCAAAAATAATAATGATAACAATAATAAAAATCGCACGAGGGAGCATCTTAAATATAAATCATAGGGGCAACCCGCCCCGGGTCCCCTTCCACGCTGAGGAAGCTTTCTTCTTTTGCTCTTCACAATAAACCTTGCTATGGCTCCAAAAAAAAAAAAAAATAGGCTTCACTCCAGTTCTTCTGAATCTAAATCTCTGAGGTGTGACCCCCAAGATCTTTATTTTTTAAGCTCCCCAGGGAGTTCTGATGAGTAGCGTTCAGAACTATTGTTCCCTTAACACCGGCATTCTACAAAGGAAAAAATTGAGGACCTAAAAGGGTGGGATTTGCCTAACGACACACAGCTTGTAAGTGGCACATTAGGCTGTTATAACAATATCCTGACTCTCGTTTGGTCCTTTTACACCAATTCAAGCTGCTGTTTTTGGTAAGACTGTACTTATTTCCGCTTTGCTGCTTATGCCTTGCAGAGTACTTAGTATTCACTATCCTACAACTTATTCCCTCATCTGCAATCTGGGAATAATAATAGTGCCTGCCTCTTAAGAGATGCTGCAAGGATTAAATAGTGTAACATTCGTTATATAATTCACTTAACACAGTGCCTGGCATATTGTGAGTACTCATTAGCCAGGTTATGTAATTCACTAAAAAAGTATGCCTATTTTAACTGGAGAGGATTTACTGAATCACTCCAATTACAAAATGTACAAGAAACCCATGGTCAGCTTTGGAGTCCAAAAAGACTTTAAACTCAGGGTTAAGTTTACAGTCATAGTATCCAATGTCTTGCTTTTCTAGTCATTTACTTATGTCAAAAGTTAGTTCACTACACAGAGGCATCCTGCTCTGTGGCGTGAACTAACTTCACAATTACTGATTGAACTGACAGTTGCACACCACTGTTTCTCCTAGGCTGCCTCAGAACCATCTAGTAACTCCATCTCTGGGTGACGACAGGAAATCCGCATTTATAAAAGCCCCCTCCCCCTTCTCAGGCAAACTAAGATTTGATAACCACTAGTATTCAGAATCCACGACCACTGTAAATGGCCTCTCAAGACTCTCCAGCAAAAAGCTATCGTGCTCTGTAACCAGAAGAGCTGCGTCATCAGGTCCTGATGCAAACAACAACTGGGCCCAGCTGGGCCGAGTAACCTTGGTGATCACAGAGGACGGCCTGGACCCCCTCCCCTCCCCTCCTAGGAAACACAAAATTACAAAAGCGCCCTCCTACAGTTCCCGTGGGAGACAGTGCTACCTAGGCGGCTATGAGGAGCTAAGGCTGACTCAACAGCCTCCTTCCCAGGGGCAAGGCCAAAGGAAGGCGACCCCGGATGGCTAACCAGGACCCAGCAGCGCCAGAATGTTAACTACCCTCCTCGCCCTGTTACTTATGAAGGCCAAGAGCCTCCACTACTCCGCAGGCCAGCTGACGGAACTGCGTCACTCCACCCTGCGGGGGATGCCGGGAGTTGTAGTCAAGTGACTACTACTCTTGCACCTCGAGTCATCTTTTTTAAAACAAGAAAAACACCTCTGCATCCTGAAAAAGATCGCTTTATTCCCAACACGTGTAATAGTTCCTCCATTTTCCAATCAACTAAGTGAACTCTCTCAGCGCTCAAGCGGAAGGCCGGACTACAAGTCCCGGCATGCTCTGCAGGGTCTTGGGGGGCCCGGCCACCGTCGTAGGTGCGGGCCGCATGAATGGAGCACCGGGCGTAAGGCAAAGCCTGGCACCGTCCGCGCGGCCGGTATCTGCTCCCGGAGCGTGAGTGCGGGGTGTGGGGCGTGCGCGTGCACGCTCAGAGGGGGCGCAAGGCGAGCGCGCCGGGCAGTTGCGGGCGCGTGGCTGCTGAGGTTGGCGGTGCCGCGCGCCCGACGGGCCGGTGGTTGCGGGACCTCCCGCCTCGACCCGGGCTGCGGGCAGCCGTGGCGGCCGCCGGGGACCGCAAGGGGCGGAGGAAAGGAGGAGGCCGGTCCCGGTACGCGGAGGAGCAGCCGACCATGCCCCGAGACAACATGGCCTCCCTGATCCAACGGATCGCCCGCCAGGCTTGCCTCACCTTCCGGGACAGCGGGGGCGGTCGCGGCGCTTCCGATCGCGGCGCCGCTTCTGGCCCGGAGGCGCCGATGCCGCCGGCCTTCCCCGAGAACCTGAGCAAGCTGAAGAGCCTTCTAACCCAGCTCCGCGCCGAGGACTTGAACATCGCCCCGCGCAAGGCCACACTACAGCCACTGCCGCCCAACCTGCCGCCAGTCACCTATATGCACATCTACGAGACGAACGGCTTCAGCCTGGGCGTGTTCCTGCTCAAGAGCGGCACGTCCATCCCGCTGCACGACCACCCGGGCATGCATGGCATGCTCAAGGTGCTATACGGCACCGTGCGCATCAGCTGTATGGACAAGCTGGACGCGGGCGGCGGGCAACGGCCGCGGGCCTTGCCGCCCGAGCAGCAGTTTGAGCCGCCGCTGCAGCCCCGGGAGCGAGAAGCAGTGCGGCCGGGCGTGCTGCGTTCGCGGGCCGAGTACACAGAGGCCAGCGGCCCCTGCATCCTGACACCGCACCGGGACAACCTGCACCAGATCGACGCCGTGGAAGGGCCTGCCGCCTTCCTGGACATCCTGGCCCCGCCCTACGACCCGGACGACGGCCGGGACTGCCACTATTACCGGGTGCTGGAGCCGGTCAGGCCCAAGGAGGCCTCCAGCTCGGCCTGTGACCTGCCCCGAGAGGTGTGGCTCCTGGAGACCCCACAGGCCGATGACTTCTGGTGCGAGGGAGAACCCTATCCAGGTCCCAAGGTCTTCCCTTGAAGCCACCGGCGCCCAGGAGCAGTGGGCAGAAGATGTGCCCTACCCTACCACAAGGGCTGTGTCTCTCTCTGCCCCCGAGCCTGGGCGTTGGATCTACTGGAATGAGCAGCAGCCGCTTCCTCGGCAGCCTTGGGAAGCACGGGCGACTGGACAGCAGCCGCCGGGCACGGTTATGGGGGCGGAGTGGGCGGGGAGGCTAGATTGTTTCCTGGTACCGTCACTGCCACTGGGGCTTTGATTTGGAGGAATGGGGCAGGGGACTATCTGAAGCGCTTCCATCCTAAAGCCATAATGAAAGTATCTTCCTCTCTTCCCCATTCTATACAAAATACTAAGTGGTTTTCTTCCTCCCCCTCCCCACCCCTTAGGTAAATAGGGTTTATTTTCCACTCATGCCCTTATGCCCTTTTTTTCTTACAGTTTTAACTTATTGACTGTGCATGACCCAGTGGTTTGAATTGTTTTTAGTTCAAGTCATTGGTAAAAACTAGGTTTAAAGAGATGAGCTACTGTTTAAAGTGAGCTGGCCTGCCTAATTAATTCCTTGTGATTTTTTCAGTTTGGGGATCACTCTCACAACATAACTATGCATGTAGAGGACAAGATTTATTTTCTTTCCTCCCTGTGCCCAGTAGCCACATCTGGTTTACTCAGGCAGCATCTACTAAGAAATTCAACACCTGCATAATCTCTGTGACATGGTCACTTAGAGCTTATCTTCCCTATGAATCTCCAGATCTGTGAGTTGAGCACATTTCATGTTGCAGATTCACTGTAATGCAAAGACTGTATTATCCTCACATAACTTTTTTTCTTGTCTTACTGTACCTTAAAAGGTGATAGAGTAATTCTATATTTTCTAACGGGAAGATTCAAAGGAGCTGAATGTGTTATGCTTCCAAACAACTGAATGTAAAACACTCCTAGCCAGCTGTTGCATTCCCTATCTTTATTTACTTCCAATATTTTACTGTAAAAGTAGGGAGAAATATTATGTTGATAGCTTTCACATTCTCTCAGGAACTCTAATGTTCCCGACTCGGGTATTTCCAGCTGTGTTGCTGGCAGTGTTGTCTCAACCCTCTCCCTAAAACGACTGAGCGCTGGGTTCATCTAATGTGGTTTTCTGTAGGAAGAGATAGAAGGCACAGAATATCACAGCTAGAGAATTGAGAATTAACTAGACTGCTAGCCATTTTAGGGCACCAAAACTTGGGATTAAACACTTCCCACTTCCCACTCCCAACCCCTGAAATGAACAGTCTTGCTATCTGTGACTAGTTTTATTTTTGTGCTTTTAATAGTCTGAGCAGTCTTGTTTACAGATGTATTGACACCATTTGCTTCAGGCCATGGAGCACTGTTTCTCCCTTTTTACTATTTATAAGATTCCTTTTTTCACAAAACTTTTAATAAAAACAAATTGTAGAAATAAACACATTAAAATTTGCCCAGCTGTCGTCTAAGCCCTCTTGATTGACTTGCCCAAGTGGCAATAGAGTTCTAATATCTATAATAAAGGGAGATTTGCTATTATTGGTGGAATGTTGACCCGGTATGTAGAGAAAGAGTATGTGCCTTTGCCTCTTTATACACACAGAGACCCAGGGTGAGGGAGTATTTGTTCCCAGTTTTTAAGGTAGTATAAAAAAGCAAATACTTGGTGAGTGATTTAAAAATAAAACCAAAACAAAACACAAAAAGATATTCCACAGGACATGCCACTTTATTATAAAACCTGACACAGGCATAGTACCAAGTATTTCCTCCAGGGTTGTTAAAATTGTTTTATTGTAGCTCCACATTCTGATGTAGTTTAAAATGCCTTTGGGGGCAGTTCGAAGCAGTTCTTCATGCCACTTAGTTTGAAAAGAAAATTCTAGATATGCAAATGATTTTCTTAGAAAACTTCACAAAATGTGTTTTTTTTTTTCCATAGCACGGTAATGAATGTGGTTATCAATCATATACTTTTTTGGATTATATTGTAGCAAAAAGTTGATTAGCTTACAAAGATTATTAATAGCAATGTATGTGTTATAATACAACCTAGAGTACATTAAACTAACCTACAAAAACTCATCCTGGCTGTAGGATAGTAATAAAGGAAGAATTATGACTTCATTATGAAAAAAAAAAAGTTTTAAAGTTTTCAGTTACAAGCAAATTAGAAGAAAATACCTAAGGTGCTTTCAAAAGAGTAACTGAAATTGTTGCAGGCCAAAACAGCAATATGATATCTCAGATTTAGTTCAATAAGAACAGTGAAACTTTTGGTTCACTAATAAATTCTGAGTAAATTACTGGTGAAGACAAAATGTAACTTGTTTTAGTGAGCCACTAAGGAAAGAATATGCTTATTACAAAGACAAAGTGTGGTGCAGAAAGTATGTTGCACCTGTGTGCATAAACTGCTCGTCATGACTGACTTGATATGTTGCTATTGTGTTTCTATATACTCCCTCCAATATAGATAATTTTTAATAACAACTGTGGGATAAAAGTTATCTTCCCCTAGGAAAGACTAATGAGCACAATGATACTAATCACTTTTGTGGTGAATAATAAATGCAATAATTGCCTCATGGGTGAGAAATTGTCTGTCTAAATGCTTCTGAAGCTTTTAAAGTATCTGGTTCTGTCACTGGCCAATCATATCAATGCAGAGTATTGTGTACCTACTTAGCCATTTTATGAGAACTGATTTTTACTAAGCCTGATTTGAATGGGTTGCATTTACACCAACTGCTATTTATTAATGAAAGTGATAGCCTGCTTTTTAAATAATATGTTTTGTCAACAGGAGAGGGTTTTCTGAGCTTTTAACATTAGTAACCCTGAACTTCTCCCCAAATCCACACCTTTTATTCCCCCTTTTCATTGTCTCCTTGTAGGTGCCTCAGTCCTGGCATCTCGGGAGGACTCTGCCATTACTCATCTGTTACTGATTCTGAATCTGGTGCTTTAGCTCTCCAGCCCAGTGAAGAAGCAATATATCTTTAATTCAGGGCTTGCCTATTGCTTTCCAACTCTAACCTGAGAGCAGTGCTACTTCTGTAATTGCAGGTCTAAATAACTTAAACATATATACAGAAGCCAATCACTGATCACTTCCATTGCAATGAGGCATCTACTGTCAAAGAAGGAAACCATTTGTCAAGTCCCTTATAGATATTGAATCTTCAAACCCAAATCTGAGGATGTTTGCATTTCTGGATTAAAATCAGTATACCTGTAATGCCAGCACTTTGGGAGGCTGAGGCAGGCAGATCACCTGAGGTCAGGAGTTCGAGACCAGCCTGGCCAACGTGGCAAAACCCCATCTCTACTAAAAGTGCAAAAATTAGGCACGGTAGTGGGCACCTGTAATCCCAGCTACCTAGAAGGCTGAGGCAGGAGAATCGCTTGAACCTGGGAGGCGGAGGTTGTGATTAGCCAAGATCGTGCCACTGCACTCCAGCCTGGGCAACAAGAGCGAGACTGCATGTCAAAAAAAGAAAGAAAAACAAAATCAGTGTACTTACGGAAAATGAAGACATGTTTCAAATTGTTTAGAGATAATTCCTACTTGATTATTGCGAGACAGGGAAAAGCTTGCCTGCTCTGATGTCTACAGTTTGATTACCATTAAAGGTTCACAATGTATACTGTAAGATTATGTACTAAAAGCTAGTGGCCTTCTGCAGATTTTAAAGCCCAAGTAATATACACTTAAAAATAGTTTATTTCCTTGAGAGTGAGCTTTGAAACAGCATGAGGAAAAACACATCTGAAGCTAATGTCTAATTGGACTATTTTGCTATGACAGAAAAAAAGCTTACTTTGTATTTAACCTAAGGAAAATAAGATAGTACTATACGAGAAAACAAAAATACTTTCATTTTGGAAGAAAAGAGTTTTAGGACTTACTTTCTTTTTTGTTTTCCTGTAGAATTTGTTTAGTTTTAGCTTCTGCTGGCAGCATTTTTGGGACTTTTTAATGCTGACCGCTCTTCCCCCCACTCCCCATACACACACACACACACACACAAAAGTGGTATTAAATGGTTAAAATGTCACTGCAGCCATTTTTAACATACACGAAACAATTTGCCTTAATCTTACTAGCAGCTGGGATAATCAAATTAAATAGCCTGGTTTGTGAACACTTGTAAGCCTTATGTAGGTATAATCAACCCATTTTTAATATGAATTGAACTATCTGAAAAGCACTATCAATCTTTAAGATATTATTCTCCAGAAGTGTATGTACAAGATTAGAAGAAGACATTTTTCTGTGCTTTATTTCTTGAGCAATGTAAAAAATAAGACATGTGCAAGAAGCACCCTGAACATTTTAAGTAGAGAGCAAAATCGGATTAAAGATACTGACCTTACATGTTTTAATCTACTAGTAAAAGCCACAAGGTTGGCTCTGAGAAAACGCTGAGGTGTGGTGTTCCTTATGGTATGTGTGTTAATGCTACCTCACCAAGCCCACGTCAGGGTGAAAGTGATTATGTAACCAATTTTGCTGTCATCAAAATATCTTCTATTTTATTTTTGAGATGACTTTTGAGTCTACTGCTTTGTAAGTAATTGTTTAGATTATCTTGATTGAAAATCCTCTAAAATTAGAATTTGGCAAGACAAATATATCTTACAAAATTTGGGTATACTGTATTTTAATATAATGAAATCTTGGTAGGAAGAAAGTATTCTTTTAAATCATGTAATTATCAAAATGTAGCATTGTCTGATAGTTACCAAAGTTGGACAAGCAAGGATGATACTATGCCAACAAGCTGGGAAATAGGAACTAATGGGAAAACAGCAGTCACTAGAAAAATCTGAAACAAGTTCGGAAACCTCTTGTTTCATAGTAGAATAGGGGGATTCTACATCCTTGAAATAGGGATGGAGAAGAGATATAGAAGAAAGGCATTCATTCCCTCCACAAATCGGATCTCAAATTCTAGTGCTGGTAAGGGCAAAAGGTGGTTTCCAGAGTGGCTGTAACTCTCTGCTGTTCTGAAATACAGGTTGAGCCTGAGGGAGTCTTAACAGTCCTGAAGGGCAAATAGACAAAGGGATTTTCAGATGTCAGCTAAACAGTGGACGCTGCTGCAACATGTTACATTTGTGTAAGGATCCAGAGGTGGGTGAAAGTAAATGATATTTAGGCCCAGATTTTACAGTAAAGATGATAACTTCACAAAGGCATCATCTGTTTACTTGTGGCTAAATTAACTATTTTTTGGTGAATTTATATTTTAAAACCACGACAAAAGACTTGCAGTAAAACGAACCCTACAGTATATTCTTTGCAAACCCTTATCCAGTACCACGGAGGACCATATTGGCCTATTTAGTTTAGATCATCTTTGAGATTTTCTTGAGGCATCTATATCTAATGAGCTGAGTATTTTGAAGGTCACTTCTGGACCCACCAAACCTTTGGCAGATCAATGATCCTTTCAGATAGGGCTAATCAGTTGGGAAGTGAAGGCTGGAGAGAAATGAGTCCTGGGGTAATTCCTTTGGCAACCCATTCATGCTGTCATCAGCAGCGTCTGAGAGCATTTTCGATCTGAAGAGATGATAGCGCTTTTCAAAAAGTTTTCTGTGGTCATGAGACTAATCCTGGAAGCTGAAAGTCATTTCCAGCTTGACCACGCCACCACACTTTCCACAAAGCCACATCTCGTCTGAGTTCCAGACCCTGGTCAGGGTTCTGAAAGCGGTTGCAAATGTGTAGTCTCCGAGTGGGCACTTGTTTGTAAGTATTTATTTTCCGGAGCCCACTCAGGAGCGGAGAGAAGCTATAGGCTGTTAGAGACAACGGAACAATGAGTCAAAACAACGCCTCCCCACTTTTACACTAATGCATGGGGGAAATCCCCAGAACACTAGTGTTTGATTATGAATGGAGCCTGCTTTGGGGTTGGTATCCACAGGCTAGCAAAGAAGACCTGGAGACCATGGTTTGGTCAAAGCATTTTCACTGGTGCTTAGTGCCGTTTTTAAAAAATACTGCCACAGCAACTGAATGACTGTTTAATTCCCACCCAGTAAGTATTTCAGAAATGATTTCTGCAACAAAAATATTGTTGAAAAGTATTTATTTACACTATAGTCACAAACCATCCATTATCTGAACTTCAGTTAGTGGTTTTGCATTAGAATAGATTTATTTTTTCACAACTATTAAGAGCTAATGACCAAACAAATCAGCTCCAGTAACATTATGTACATTCTTATCTGAAATTTGACTACAAAGGTAACACTTTTAAGTCACAAAACAAAGCATACAAAAATATACTTTCTAAAAAAAATTCCAAATATTAATAGGCAGAAATATACAGCCATACTAAACCCAGGGAGTGATTTTTCTTTCCATAATAAGGCAACCCATTTACATGCAGACCCTGTAACATTGTCTACATCACACAAGGCACCAAGGACACTTCCAACACAATTGCATGCATCCTAGTTTCAGAGAATATATGTACATCCCCCTTAAATAAGTTAACCTCTGACTCATTTCAAGAGATCATAAATGCTTTACATTTTTTCCCAAAGATTCAGAATTGTAGAGAACAGTGTACATCAAAAATACACAAAATCTGAGTGGATATACACTGAAAAAATAGTCTACATTTCTCAACTCGAAAAGGAGCAGATATTGCTATGTCCCTCCCATCACATTGCACTTCTGTTCTCTGAGTTTATAATACATATTGCTTCAAGGGTTGAGACAACTAGATATGCTCTGATTCGCCATTCTAGGGCCACAGAGTGCGGCACAAAGGCCATACTTCACTCACTGTACAACATGCCCTAAATCAGTCCCAAGCCATAAAGTGCACATCAGTTTTGCTTGTCTTTTTGCTGTTCCCACTTGAAGGGATCAGCATCTCCCAACCTATTGTAGAAAATGTCTTAGATCACCTCTGACATCCAGGGTCAAAAACCTGTGATGGGTCAAAATAAGGGGAAGTGGGGGAGCAAAACCTAGTCAAACAACCCTTTAAAGCAGGGTCAGACCTAAGCCCTCTTGGCCAGAGGTCCCCCACCACCCCCTTCTGAGCCTCCCCTTTGCCTTGGGTTGATAGTCAACTCACCTAAGAGAGACTAGAGTGGGCTAAATTCTGGGAAGGAACTGCTTCTAGGTGGAAAGGGGGCAGTGCTAGCTCCACCAAAGCCCTTTGCCCAACAAAGGGAGGGAGAGACAGGGAAGGGTGGTAGTGTTTGTTGTGCAGCTCCAGTGGACAAAGGGCCTCCGGGACCTTTGGGAACTGGTGTGTCAGCCTGAGTCTCATCTCAAGGTGTCCGGGTCCGAGAGGAGCAAGGGGCGAGCGGCCCTCCACCAAGAGTGCTGCTGTTGCTGCTGCACAGGGTACCCCCAGGCTGCACGCCCCCAGAGCAGGAGGCTGTAGAGGGGCTGGCACTGATGCAGAGGGGGCACTGCTTTTCCGCTCTTTCTGTCTCAGGTGGATCTTGGTGTGGCGCTTCCTCTCATCACTCCGGGCAAATTTTCGGCCACAGTAGTCACAGGCGAAGGGCTTCTCACCGGTGTGGGTGCGGATATGGGTGGTGAGGTGGTCACTGCGGCTGAAGTTGCGCATGCAGATCCGACACTGGAAGGGCTTATGCCCAGTGTGGATTCGGATGTGCCGTGTCAGCTCGTCCGAGCGGGAGAACCGCCGGTCGCAGCCTTCTGCTGGGCACGGGTAGGGCCTCTCGTGCACTGGCGTCTTGCTAGGTCTGTTGGGGTACTTGCGAGGCCTCAGAATGGGCCGCAGTGGCAGGTGGTGTGGGTTATACGCTGCGGCGGCCGCGGCAGCGGCTGCTGCTGAGCTGCTACCAGGCAGCCGGGGTCCCTCGCTGCCTCCACTGGCCCCTGGTCCGGTCACCCCAGTACTGGGGCCCCCCAGGGTAAAGTTACGGATGGTAGAGAGTGGAGTGAGTGGAGGGGGCACCCGCAGGGTGTCCAGGGGGCAGGGAAAGGGCTTACGGTCTGGGCCAGCTGTACCATGTAGGTCTCTCTGGCACTGAGATGGAAAGAATCCAGGATAGTCTGGGATCATTGGGAAGAGACCTGGGTCCGTGGCTGGCTTGGGGGACGGATAGGAAGGAGGTGGTGGGTAGGCCAGAGAGGAAGAAGTGGAGGTGGTGGCTGCTGACAGGAACGCAGAAGGGTCCTGGTAGAGGTCTCCTGCACAGCCAGAATAAGGAGGAGGAGGCGGTGGTGGAGAGTACAGGTGGTCCAGGTCAGGCTGGGTCTGGGACATGGTGCACACACCCAGGGGTCCTGTGGCCAGTGGGTTGGGGGAGGCAGAGGTGACGCTGGATGAGGCTGTGGTCGAAGCTGGGGAAGTGACCCCTTGCAAGATGCCTGCACTCACAATATTGATGATGCCTTCTGGGTAGCAGCTGGCACCAGGGTACTGAGGGTCAATGGAGAACTTGCCCATGTAAGTGAAGGTCTGGTTTCTAGGTGCAGAGACGGGAGCAAAGCTGCTGGGATATGGGAGATCCAACGACCTCTTCTCTCCAGTCATGTCAATGTTGATCATGCCATCTGGGGAGGGAAAAGGCAGAATGGAGGTGGAACAATGAAAATACAGCCAGGATTCCCTTCTCATCCCGGCTCACATAGGTCCATTCCCAAGGCCCAGAGTCTCAGCACTGTAGAGCTGGGGCAAAGTCCAAAAGGTGGGGAAATTGAGACCCACAGACAGTAAGAAGAGGCCAGCCCAACTGTGGCAACCCATTGACAGTATGGAACTCAAGAACTACCTCCAAAAAAGCAGAATGAGCTTTTCCCAACTCCCCTCCACCCCCAGCCATCTGCAGCTCTAGTCCCCAATAAAAAACACCCAATAATAGCAACAACAATATTTTTAAAAGCCCCATCTGCCCGGAGCTTCTCTCCCTCTTTTTTGCCTGGGGGTTCCACGGCTGAGGCACCAGGACAAACACCACCCAAGAATCGACCTAGTGCGGTGATGCTGCCAAACCGAGAGAGCTCGAGAAGCGGGTGGGTGACTTCCCGGCTGCTCCCCATCCCCAGCGCCTTGTGCCTTTCTCTCCCTCCCTCTCCCGCTGCGCTTCAGCTGAGGGCTGCTGGAGGGAATGGGGGCTGTAGAGGAAGGAGTCCGTAGGTTTCCCTGCCCTCCCAATCTTCTCCGCCTTTCCCGACAGCCGCGCGTCGCCGCCTCAGCTCAAGGCCAGTGGCCGGGCTTCGAGGAAGGTGCGGGGGCCGCGAGAGACGACTTTCCACGGCATCGCCAAGGAAACTGGCGTCGCCGGTGCCCCCGCGGACCTCCCTCGGCAGTCCGGGGCTGCTTCCCGCCGTTGCTTGCCCTCCTCCACCACCCACTCCCTGCCTCCGCCGGCCGGAGCCCCGCCTTGCTAACCCCCTCAACTTCGCGGGCGGTGCGCAGGTGGGGGAGCGCCTCCAGGCCGCAAGAAGGGAGCGCTCCGAGATTTTCCCGGGGTCGGCTCTGCCCAGGAGGGAGCTACCGACGATTTCCCCTGACGCTTCTCCGCCGCTCGGCTCTCCAGGCGCGCAGCTCTCCCCGGGAGCCCCGAAGTTTACCGTCACTTTGCCCCTGCCCCGGGAGAGGGGAGGTCGAAGTGCTACCGGCCAGAGGGCCTGCGCAAGCCTAGAAGCCTGAAGGGACGCCTCTTCCACCCCCATCCCTGCGCTCGCCCGGGGCTGGGCGCGCCGGGGCGCACGCACGCCGGTTTGCTGGCGACCTGGCGCATCTGCCCGCGCGCCCTGGTCCCTGCTGCCGCAGGTTCCTCCTACACCCACTTCCAGTCTTCAAAGCCAGTGCAATCAGCACCGTCCACCTGGAGCCCCAATCCTCTCCTGCGATTCCCGCACACCCACTGCACCCCACCCACCACCTCCGGGCCGCGCAGGTCCCGGCCTGCGAAGACACGCGGCTTACCTCCAGCCACTCCGTTCATCTGGTCAAAGGGGCCTCCCAGTTCGGCATTGGGAAAGATGGTCACCGACGTGGCGGCGAGGTCCTCCACTGGGTAGATGTTGTCAGACAGCTGGTGCACAAAACCACTGAGAGTTACTGGGATTTTGTCTACGGCCTTGGCGGTCATCATTTGCTCCTCGCACAACCTGGAGACCCAAGTCCCTCGCTACCTGGAGTGTCAGAAAAGCCGTTTTGGAGAGGGGTTGGACTGAGCCTGGTATGGTATCTCCTTTTGCCCTCCACACTTAAAAACAACCACCACACACACCAAAAAAAAAAAAAAAAAAAAAAAAAAAAAAAAAAAAAAAAAAAAAAAAAAAAAAAA
>NW_016806805.1:577682-580087 GCF_001698545.2 Rhinopithecus bieti
AAAAAAAAAAAAAAAAAAAAAAAAAAATCAACAGAAATAAAAGTAGCAAACAAGTTGCTGTTTTTTAAGAAATAAGAAAAATAGCTGTTTGCCACTGACTCTCTCCTGTCTGTGTTCCGGCTGCTGGGAAGCCAGGAGTAGCTGGTGTAGTGTTATTATAACAGTCAGTGTGTCCCCTCGCCGAGCTATTAATCAATTGCTCCTTGCTCAGTTAGACGGAAAGTGTTGCTCTAAGTATTTATGGGCAGGTCTTCAATACCCGTGACGTCGCTGCCCATATATGGACTGAGGAACAGGGCTGGGCCAGGCGGCTTTTGCCGTCACATGGCTGATTTGCATACACGGGCTCGGCCGCGCGGACTCCGCCGGGCTCGCGACTCCCAGCTCGCAGCCGGCGGGGATCCGCGGGGGTCCCGGGCACGCGGCCCTAGCTGCAGCCTGGGTCCGGGGCACAGGAATCGCGGGAGAGAGGGCGCGCCATGGACCCAGCTGCAGCCACAGCGGGAGAGCGAGCGGCTCCGGGCTGCGGCTCAGCCTCCCGGGGCGGGGAGGAATTCCGGTTCTCTGGGACTTTCCAAAAAAGGCGAAGATCCGGTGCCGGCGGCTCCGCCTCCCTAGCCCTTGTTTGGGAGCCATTCCGGAAAATTAAACTTCGGAAAGAAACCGAGCTGAGCCGAGACACTACAGTCAAACCCCTACTCACTTTCTTGGCAGCTCAAAACCGCAAGCAAAAGGAGGCAGCGAAGAAAAAAAAAAGCTACATGCATTCACGGAAGCTGACTGCTTTTTTTCTGAATTACTTGGTGGAAAGAAGTGGCTGGTGATAAGAGTGAATGCGTATTGCTTTTTTGGAAAGTCTGTTCTATTCATACAGGAGCGAAAACGGAACAGGTTTGGGTTGTTTGTTTAAGTATTTTGGGCACCTTGGGACTGGGAGGGTAAACCCTAGGAGGAGCAGAATTAAGGTGGGGAGCTTCGAGAGAAATCCTCAGCCGGAGACACCCTCCTTCCTCTGCCCGCGCGCTCCCCGCCCCCCTTCAGCTGCTGCGCGGAGCGGGCGCCCTTCCCGGCGCGTCTGGGCGGTCGGCTGCGTGGGGGCGTCCAGATGGAAGCTTGGACACTCACCCTGCCCCTCCACACACACATACACACACACACTCGCTCCACTTCCGCTACACACTCCCGCCCCCGCTGCCCTCTTCACACACCCGCTCACACACCTTACACTACACACCTCCCTGTTGACTGCGCCCGCGCGCCCACGTTGCCAGCAGTGTCCCGGCGGCAGGGCGGGCTTCGGGCTCGCGGGACAGGAGGCTCTGTGAAGACACTGTCTTAGCCTTCACTACCTGTCCCGGCAGCCACAGATTCCTCCTGACCCCCATAGCCCACTATACAGGGCCGCGCCCTGCCCGCACCCGAGCCAGAATACACGTACTAGAATAAATATTTTCTCTCCCTCTCCAAAAAACACCTTGGTGAGCCCAGCGCGGTCCTCAGTGACGGCCGAAAGCATCTCTAATCACTTTCAAGACGCCATCCCCATCCCCCAACCCACTCGTTTTACTTTGCGAGACCCCGATAAACCCTTCTGTTTAGTTCCCAAAGCAATTTTTAAAAACTTTTCCAAAGTACAAATAGCAGCAGGTTCTGGCATCCTGGGCGCAAAGCTTCCACCAGTGAGCCCCAGCCCGCATAGGTAACCGGGCCTGGCCGGGGCCCCACAGGAGGCTGGTCCCGGGTGCCCAAGTCCAGCGCACCGCCGCCTGCATGGCTCATTCATGGTCGTTTGTGCAGGTTGCGAACTGCCCCAGAGCCCTTTCCCGCTCCAAAGCCGTGGAAGCCAGGGATAATGCGCAGGGTCAGCCTCGCGGGCCGGTCCTGTTCCTTTTTCACCCCCGGCACGGAGCGGCCCTAGCCTAGTGTGGGCCGGGGCAGGCGGGAGCCACTGCGCCACGCCGTGGAGGGAGCGCGGCGCTGCAGGCGGCTCTCCAGCCGCTCACCTGCCTCGACCGCTGCAGCCGTGCGCCTGCTCTAGCCAGGCCCAGCGCACCGCGGTCAGGGCCCTGGGGCGGCCGGAAGCGGTCTCTCCCTCTGCTCTTCCACCCAAGCGCTGCCTCTCCCTCTCCCTCCAAAAAAGCCGGTCTCCGGCGGCCGGCCATCTCTGATGTAAGTCACCCAGAGCACATTTGGGAAAGTTTCTCGCTCGCGCTGTGCGCTTTTTTTCCAATTGGGGATGAAAAGGACGTGGAAAGAAATCGCAGCAAGGTTAGCACCCTAGTAGATACCCCACACCCAGCAAAAATGTGCAAAGTCCTATTTCGAAAGAAAAAAAGAGAGAGAGAGAGAGAGAGAGAGGAAGGAAGGAAGGAAGGAAGGAAGGAAGGAAGGAAGGAAGGAAGGAA
>NW_016806805.1:582101-597315 GCF_001698545.2 Rhinopithecus bieti
AGAGGCGAGGAGAGGAGAGGAGAGGAGAGAAGGAGAAGAGAAGAGAAGAGAAGAGAAGAGAAGAGAAGAGAAGAGAAGAGAAGAGCAAGAAAAGATAGCTGCGTTCTTACCACGTGTGCCAGCCCGCTCCGCCTGCGCTCCGGCGGGTCCCGCGGCCCCCGCGCTGACCATGGGGAAGACGACGCCTCGGAGGGGAGCCCGACTCTCATCTCCGGCCCTGAGTCCGAAAGAAGGGGGGAAAGCCGAATTATGCAAATGCGGATCCCTGCGATGGGGCTCGGGTTACGGCCCCCGCCGGTCCCTGAGGTGAGGCACCCACCGGCGGCAAGCGCGGGCGCGGCGACTGCTCGCGCTTCGCTCCTCTCTGCGCACGTGGGCGGACTGGCAGGCGGGCAAGTTGCCCGGGCCGCCCCGCGACTGGCGCAGCCGGCAAACCCGCCGGCGGTCGCTGCGCGCCGCCCCGAGGGGGAGCTCCTGGACGCCCGAGTGCCCGGCCAGCAGGGCGTGGAGGGCAGGACCCGGGCCGGGGGGAGGGGCAGGGGTGCCTGAGCGAGGGAAAACCGCGAGGTCTTCGGCTGCCACCCTTCCGGGAGGAGTAGGCCAATGGAAGGCGGGTGGAGGAAGGAGCCCCATCAAGGAGTCTTAAAAGCACATTAGAGTAAATGAGAGTGACTGACCCTCTGAAATTCTTCGGAGCTTTCCAAGGACTCACACCGCCCCCTAAGAGCTACGCTGCACCAGCCCGTGGTGCGCAGGGAATGGAGTGGGGGCGGGGACGGGCAGCAGCTGCGGGGAGGCCGGGGAATGCCTGGGGCCAGTCCTGGGAAACCTTTATTGAATCTTCTCTGAAACGAGTCAGTAGATAACTCTCGTAACCTTTGTTTTTTTGAGTGTCTCTTGAAGTACCAACCCTTAAATTTGGGTAGTGCAGGTCATGGAACAGAATCAAGGCGCACTCTTTCAAGCCAGCCACCCTGTGGATAACCTCAGAAAGCTAAAGTGGCTTGCCTAAAGTCATGTAGCTGGTAAGTGGTCGTGTCCAAACTTGCAGCCGGGTCTTCTGAATCCAAGTACAGCACACAGTTGTCGCTACATAGTGCCCTCAGGAAAACCCAGGTCTGAAAAGTGAACAGTTCTTTGAGGATTGGGAGCCTGACTCAGCCCGCTAGGGAAGAATCAAGCCACCTCCGCCAATTTCATCTCCTTTCTTTGGCGTGTCTGAGGAGAGCAAAGCTGAGGTCAGGGTTTTCTACAGGCAAGGAGGAAGGGACTGTCATTGACACGCCCGCTACCCCCTGTAAAGGGAGAATTTGAGTTTCTGGGCTCTCCAGACTTAGATTGTGAATGGAATAGCCAGGCTGGCACAAAGCCAGCATACTAATAGGCGCTGTCATAAGAGGAGCCAGCCCCACAGTATCCTTCCTGGAGACAAGAAGAGGTGAGAGAAGAAAGAAGTGCGGACAAATAAAAACTTCACAGGGTTTACTGAGCAAGATACTGTGCTGGAGGTGGAGGGGTGTGGGGATGGAGAATGTGAGAGTTCAATACAAACATGTACCATGGTCCCTACTATTAAGCATTTGAACTTTTTTGTTTTCACTTTCTTTAAAATAGAGCTGTAAACATGCCCAAGTAAATGGGGCACTCCAAGATGTATCAGGGCTATTAAAAGAGTAGCAAACTCATGCCAGATTCCAATTTGCTTTGTCCAGATTCCAGAGCCGGAAAGTAAAATAGCAAGGATGCAGTGAAGCCCTTTAGTAGGCTTACTCCTGGGTTGCAGGAGAGTGTTTGGGGTGACAAGCAGGGGTGGCAACCTGAGGGTCCTAACTGGACCCCAGGGTCCCCTGAGTGATTTTCAGGGTTTTTTTTTTACCCAGATTTGAAATTCTCATTTACAATGTGGTGACAGGATCACCATCAGTCAAGTGGGATGTCACAAATAATTTGTTAATATTTGTGTTTTGGTTTATTAACATTTTTGCACATCATTATAGGCTCTACCTATTGTGATGTCATTTTTGTTCCCTTCTATACTAATACTGTTACTGGAATGGAAGACATAAGAAGGTCAGAATTTGCCTTAACTGGGGACACTCATGAGGGTGGGGACCTCAGACTTGAATGGCATAGGACATGTGCACTTCGGTGAAAATCAGATCAATTTCCAACTCTGCCATCCAGCCAAGCTTTCTTAAAGGTGCCCCTGTATGCTGAAAAAAACTGATAAATGGTTCTCTACAACCATTCAACAACTGATAAATGGTTCTCACTACTAATCTGGTAATCCCAGAGGCTATAAACCAAGCCCAGGCTACGCCAATCCAAACCATTGTGAAGCTTGAGGAAAGCATTGCTTTGTACCAGTCCAGTGTGCAACTTCAGTCATGTGTCACTGGCACAAATAATCTGGACAGGAGGAGATAAGAGCTCTATGATCTAATTTTGTAGAAGCAGCAGCACAAGCAGTAGCACTGGCCCAAGCAGTGGGTGCTCAGGTTCCCTTTAGATATTTCGTGTGCCTCTACTAGGTGTCCATCACTACACCAAACCCCAGGGATATATTAGTGCCTAAAACTGGGCCTGGTTCCCACCCCATGGACTTAGCATTGTGTATCACACAAATACATGACTACAAACAATGACAGTGTTTGATCCTGATGAAATAAAACGACAAAGGACCCAAGTGAGTCTTGGAAGTTGAAGAAGACTTCTCTAAGCAGAGATCTGAAGGATGTGCAAGGATTGGGGGAAGGTCAGTGGAGACAGGATTCCAGGGAGAAAGAACAGAGGTTGAAAGGTGCCAAGGTGGGAGGAAGCAAAGTTCATTTGAGGAATGGGGAAAGTCCTTAGTGGAAACTTCTAAGGCCATCTCCATATCTAGAGCACTGGGGCTGAAGGTAGCTGGTACAGGCATCCTCCTTGGAGTGTCTCCAGAGAGATTTTATTCTCCGAGATTCTTTCTTTGCTCTGCCTTTTCTTTTTCTGGCTAATGACAGTGACATTAGAATTTTTACATTTGAAATTTTTTACCACTCAGCTTCTGCAAGCAAATGAGAACATGCTGACAAGGTTTCAGCAAGGAGAACATACACAAAAATGCTTATTGATATCAGCATTGTGTCTTGGTGACAGTCGCAATGAAAAACATTTCTTAGTTATCTATTTCTTAATAAGGAAATGACAGACTGTGTGAATTTTGTCCCATTTTAAATGAATAGAGTTTATAAGTGCAGCTTTTCTAGTAGAAACACATCCTGACAAATCTGCAGATCACTTTACCATTGCTGGCAAAAGATAAAAGGTAAATCAATGCATGGTATATCATGACTGTTAAAGACAAGGTACATACAAACCTGGTGTCCACTTTAATAACTGATAGGCTGTCAGTCTGATCACAAAGATTCAAAGCATAATCTTCATCCCAAATCATGCCTTTTTATATTTTCGAAACTTTCAGCTTATACCTTTAATTTATTATCTCTAATTGTATAAAAAATAAAATTTGCTATAACTGAGGAGCTTATGGATTTTTATACACATATTACTAGCCTGCTTACGTTACCAGGTTATGGGGAGCAATTTTTCTTCTTCCAAATGATGTCATACTTGTTATAGAAGCTTTGCTTTTATACTGACAAAAGGACCAGGCCAGTCAGTGCATCCACTTGTCAGAGCAGTTGCTTCGCAGCGTTAAACCAAAAAAGAAAACAAATTGTATATTTCAATCAGATAGTCTTGATAAGGATGGTCATTATTTCTCATGATTACGGTTAAGATTATAGGCTCTAGAGGCCCATATGTCCTGGATTTAAATCCTGTGGTCCTGGGTTCAAACCCAAATCCTGCCACTACCTGGCTATATGTACTTAAACACCTACGTAGTTAAAAGTTCTGGCAGAGTGCGGTGGCTCACGCCTGTAATCCCAGCACTTTGGGAGGCTGAGGCAGGCGGATCATGAGATCAGGAGATCAAGACCATCTTGGCCAACATGGTGAAACCCCGTCTGTACTAAAAACACAAAAATTAGCTGGGCATGGTGGCACCCACCTGTAGTCCCAGCTACTTGGGAGGCTGAGGCGGGAGAATCGCTTGAACCCAGGAAGCGGAGGTTGCAGTGAGCCAAGATCACACCACTGCACTCCAGCCTGGCAACAGAGTGAGACTCTGTCTCAAAAAAAAGAAGAAAAACTTCCATAACTTCTGTGTGCCTCTATTTCCTCAAATATAAAGTGGACAGAATGATTATAGGTTTGTTTTAAGGATTAAGTATAATAATATATGTAAAACCCATAGCATATTGTCAGTATATAATAACTATTCAGTAATTGTTAGCTATTAAATCATTATTATTATTGACTGTCCACTCTGCACCAGACACTATACTGTGTTCTAGGTTCATTGCTTCACTCCTCACAACCACCTTGAGAAACAGAGTTGTTTATTCTCATTTTACTGATGAGGGAACTAAAGCTCAGGGAAGATAGCTCACCCAAGTTCACACAGAACCAGAATATGAACTCTGTTCTCTCAATCACCAAAGCCCACGTTTCAAGTACGTTACATAATGTAGACCAACCACAGCAGATAAAAGCGAGACAGTGGCTATACTTCAAACATTGATATAGGAAGTATTTGTCACATTTTTCCAAAATTCTGAGCTTCAGCTTCCAAGAACATTGATAATATCATTACTGAGCAGGCGAAAAAGGAACCCAGAAGGCAGACGTTACTGGCATGTAATTTAAAACAAGCAATACCTTTGAGGAAAATGTCATCTAAACTTGGAAAGCCAAGTTCCACATTAATAATAATCTAATTAATATATCATCTTTCTTTTCCAGTAAGACCACGATACATAACAATAGCACTGTTGTTCTTCCAAGGAGGTTTGGGAATATAGAATCGAAATATAAAATGCAGGAAGAATGGGTTAGCAAATGGCCTGCGAAATCGAGAGACAGTGCTCCATAAGGGACATTCTTAGCCTTGTGCAGCCCATGGAGGAGCACGTCCTTGTGTGATCTTCTCCATATTCTCTATGCCATTACTTTTTCAACTTAATTATAAATCCCCTTAAGGCAGGGACATCAGAAATGTGTTCTCTGTTTATATTCCAATCAAGCAAAGTTCTGGATAGGAATCCAATATATGCCTTTCCAGCGATGAGAGGCATCTGAGATTTTTATACTGTCTTGTCAGATAGTTCCCAATTAATTCTACCCATCCCCCTTCATGCTATGTCTAACAATTTCTTAGGGAGATGTTGTATTTAGAACAAGGGCAAGGACCTTGGAAAGCATCCTCTGAAGGGTTTGTCCTCAGATATCCCCTTTTGCAGAGGTTTAAATCATTAAGGTGTGAGGGGCCACGCTCTGTCTTCAGGATAGTGAGTGCTACTGACATGGTAGCAGCCAGCAGTGAGCCACCCCCTCTCCTTCCTGACTCTTCTCCCACCTGCTACTGGTCCCAGATGCAGGGCAATCCAGGTAGCCTGGGGAATGGAAAGGACTCCAGGCACAGAGTTCCAGTTCTGCCTCTGCCAATGGCTGATGGTGCTATGTGGGGTGGGTGGTTGATGCTACAAGGCACCACCTGTGCTTGCTGCAGTCACATCACTCAAACCTTTAGTGACAGCCTTGGGAGACAGGCTTTTATTTCCCTGTATCCAGTGATACTTTTTAACCTCATGCCACAAAGAGGTAGAGACATCACATCTCCTTGTGCCTGCCAGAATTTTAAGTAGCAGCCAAGGGAGCCATAATGTTTAGAAAAAGAGTTTTACATCTTCACTATTTGGAGTGAAGAAGGTGGTGGGAGCAGGGGAAAGGATTGGGCAGAAAGAGAATGCAAGAAGCTGGTGCTGGGTACAATGCTGTGTACTGGAAATACCATGAGATTAGGAATTGGCCTTAATGGTTGCCTCTCCATCATAATAATGGCTGATATTTATTGAGCATTTCAGGATGCTAACCACTTTCATGAGTGGGATGCTTTATCTCTTTTAATCTACCAATAACACTATGAAGCAGATATCATTATACTCAAGAAACGGAGTCACCAAAGCCCAAGTTGCAGAGCTGATTAAGTGGAAGTGCCAAGACGTGAACCCAAGTAGTCTGACGCCATTACTGGTGTTCCCAGTACCTACTCTAACCGGTGTAACTAGACAAGTGACTTAACATCTCTGAGCCTCTGTTTCTTCATCTTTAAAATGAGACTGGGTATGCCTGCCCTAAGTGCCGTTGGCCAGAGCATTGCGAGACATCCAAGGAAGACCACATTCTGAAAAGCAAGACAATACTGCAAATATAATTGTTGTCTCCCAGGGCAATTGTTTGGGTCGCTGGGCCTTCAGAGACAGGGCTGTATATAGATTGGGGTAGGGTGGGAGGCCAAGTTTATGATTCCAGGACAAGACATCAACCATTGAACTCAACTTGTGACTTGTTTGCTTGCTGACCAATCCTAAGACCCTTCAAGGTGGCCTCTTTTCCTCTCCTCGTGGTGCAGAGTGGTCCATATCTGTGTTTTCCTTCTCATGTGGAGATAGGGGAGTAGGGAAATGTCCCTTGGAGTCTTGAGGCCTTTGGAACCAGGCCTTGGTGGGTCTGCTTCTCCTGATACTAACAGCAGGCCCAGATACGTGGTCATACTCCTTCTCAAATCCTCATAATTAACTAGATTGTGTGCTTCCCTCTGAGGGCTGTTGTGGTGCCAATGTGCTCACTACTGAGTAACAGAACGATTTCAATAAATGGCCTTGTATGCTCAAAAGAGAGTCTCCCCAGAGACCTGGCAACCTCCAGCCTTTTAGAATTAGACAGATTGCTTTTTAAAATATGATTATTCAGACAACAACCCATGAACACATCGAAAAGAGGAAAACTGGAACAATTTATTACAGCCTTTCTTCCCTTTATTTGAATTTCATGAAACAAGAGGCACCAAAAACATGTCCAAAGTGACCATTTTGGTCCCCTCATCTGTTACTCAGAAATCCTAGAGATGGAAGGTGCTTTAACAAGGGTCTTATTCCCTCACTTTTCCTGTATTTCAGGCTTTTTAAAATCACAGATCGTTCTCATAGAATAGCAACTTGAGTGGACTGTTACCAAACAAATAGAAACTAGTATCTGGAAGCCCAATATGTATAAATATCAGGTAAAAGATGGGTGGGTGGCTACAGTTGAACCTGAGTGGACTTGTCTCCTTCCCCACCATGCAAATCCCTGATGAAGAGGACTGAGACACTGTGATGGTTACTACTGAGTGTCAACTTGATTGGATGGAGGAACACAAAGTATTGATCCTGGGCATGTCTGTGAGGGTGTTGCCAAAGGAGATTAACATTTGAGCCAGTGGGCTGGGAAAGGCAGACCCACCCTTAATCTGGGTGGGCATAGTCTAATCAGCTGCCAGCGCAACTAAAATATAAGCAGGCAGAAAAATGTAAAAAGAGAGACTGGCCTAGCCTCCTACATGTAGGGAGAAACCTCCATCTTTCTCCCATGCTGGATACTTCCTGCCCTTGAACATCAGACTCAGCTTTGGAACTCGGACTGGCTCTCCTTGCGCCTCAGCCTCCAGACAGCCTATTGTGGGACCTTGTGATCGTGTGAAATAATACTTAGTAACCTCCCCTTTATATATTTATCTATTCCATTAGTTCTGTCCCTCTAGAGAACCCTGACTAATACAGACACCTTGTCCAAATTTCCTGGGATTTGAAGGCCACTGCTGTAACTTAGAGGCTCAGCCCATAGCCTGCTGAGCCAGGGGCTGTGGATAAGCAGGTAGGTGAACCAGAGGGTAACTTGTCTCACTTCCAAATGCCCAGACTAGCTCATAGTGTTCTTTTATCCATTCAGCAAATATTTATTAAGCACCTACTATACGCTAGGTATTATGCTGGATGCTTGGAATGCATCAGTGAACAAAATTCCCTGTTTTCATGGAGCTCACATCCTGAAAATTCTTATGAATTTAGTTCCAGGAACCAAAAAAGGGAACTAAGTTTGTAGTGTCTTCCTCTATCTTCAGCCAGAATCACATTTAAACCACCCACACTCAGGTATGAATCTCTCCTAAGGCCATCAGAGAAAGAATACCAAACTTGTTTTAATAACTCATTCCGGTATTTAATACGCTCACAAGACATTCTTCAGAGATAGAATACACCCCATTTTAGTATGCATTTTATTTTGTTTTTTCCTCAGGAGACCTGATAGACGTTAGTCACAATGTTCTGAGTAAGAACCAGTCAAAGGCTGGAATAAAGCCCTCAAACTTCTCTGTTTAACATGGATAAAATCTCAGTTTCTATAGCCTGTCCCCAGGACTTTCATGTTTTGAGCCTTTCACCATCCACATCAACTCTCTGATGAATTTCCTCCACACTTCCCAGTGGTTGTAAAGCCCAGTAAGCCACTTCAGGTGCCACTCTACCCTTTCCAAGTCCCTTTCACTCACATTACTTCATATATAACCCTATGATGTTGGCAAGGCCATGTTCACCTCTCCCACTGCCCAGGGAAGCCAAGTGAGCCCCAGAGGGGCCGAGTGACTTACCTAAGGTCACACAGCTAGTAATGAGGCAGAGGCAGCATTGCCAGCCGGGTCTCCAGGTGCTGAACTTCAGAGTTCTGTCTCATGGGAGCCTCAGCTACCAGTTGGGAAGGCCCAGGTATGTGAAGGCTTGTGCAATCCCTGAGACATTTTGATGGCTGGTGGCCAGTTAACATTTAGGTCATGTGTTTTCTTTCCCAGGTGTGTGTTGACCCTGTTCTGTACCCTGTGTCATATGACCTCTAAAGGTAAGGACTGGTAGCATAAAGTAAAATCATAACCACCATCAATCGGCCAGTTCCTGGCCTTCTGGGTCATCAGAGGCAGACTGGGGCCCCACCAGCCCTAGGTCCATCCCAATTAGTACTCAATTGTACCATATCTGTGAGGTTGGCACTGACTCACTGATTGCCACCCTCTGGGTTATCAGCCTGTGGTGCAACCAGAAGAGATTCTCATCTGTGTGAGGTAGCTCAAGTGTGGTTGGGTCTCGACTGGGGTGACCAGCCTGACCAGGCGGAGGAGATAGACTCATCCACATCATCAACAGAAGGCTTTAATGGCTTTGTTTTTTTCCAAACTTAGGTAACCTATGCCATGGTATGCTCAAAAAAGATCACAATATTATTTTCAGATGAAATCATTTGTGTTTGTGGCTAAAATTTGGCCTCATCATAATTCATTTAATGGGTAACACCATGCCACCCTTTCAGTCTTGCTCTTGCCCAGAGGGTTGCAAGATGGTCCTTAATACAATGAAAGGAGATGGTGTATAGTTACAGGAACTGGCCCATAAGTGTGCTGGGCCATCTTCTGACCTGACTCATTATCAGAATCCTAGTCCCAATAATCTATTGTAAAACAATAATAACAACAAAGAAAATGCCCTATAAGAAGCTAATTTTGAAATAATCTAGGTTCTCATTATAATTTTTTAAAAATCCAGACTCCTTACCACGACCTGCAAGTCTCTACATCAGGGGTCCCCAACTCCCAGGGCTACCGACTGACACCAGGAAGTGTTAGGAAGCGGGCTGCACAGCAGGAGGTGGCGAGTGAGCATTACTACCTGAGCTCCACTTTCTGTCAGATCACTGGCGGCATTAGATTCTCATAGGAGCAAGAACCATGTTGTGAACTGCGCATGCAAGGGATCTAGGCTGTGTGCTCCTTACGAGAATCTAATAATGCCTGATGATCTGGGGTGCAAGAGTTTCATCCTGAAACCATCCCCTGGCCATGTCTGTGGAAAATCCGTCTTCCACAAAACCAGTCCCTGGTACCAAAAAAGGTTGGGAACCACTGCTCTGGATGACCTGGCCTTGTCCTACTTCTCCAATTAACGTGTCTCTCCTCTCTCCCCACTGCTCACCATGCTCAAACATTCCATGCTCCTTCTCAACCTGTGCACCAGCTATTCCCCTTGTCTAGAATGACTCCTGCCCCCACCCTTTGATCATCCTATGCCTAGTCCTTATTCAAATCTCAACACAAGCCTTCCCTTCCCAACCCTCCCCTCTCTTCCTTGGTCACCCTGACCATTACTGTGCTTTATTTTCTTATATTAGGTGTATTCTTAGTGAGTATAAGCTCTATGAAGGTAAGGGCAATGCCTATCTGGACTGTCACTGTATCCCCCCACCAACAACAATGCTGGCATAGAGGAATGTGCAGTAAGCATTTATTGAATGGATGGGATGAATGAGCCAAGATCAGCCAGGTTTGGGATCCACTGCCTTATTACAACATTTTGCCCTTCCTGAGTCTTAGCTGCCTAATCTGTAAAACAAAAGTATTAGCCTCCGTGGCAGCTAAGGCCCCATATAGCTTTGGCAATCTATTATTTTCTGACCCTGTGGACCCATGGGGAGCCCAAGGGCCTCAGCCTCAACTGTCACCCCAAACTGGACGATAATTTTGTAAATAAGGCAATATCACAAGTCCCGATAAAGGCAAAATATATCAGGCCCATTGAAGAGGTCTCCCTCCTGCCAAGAAAGAGTGAGGTTGTGCTTAGGAAGAGGCTGGATGATCCTTATAGGAATTGTCCCCCATGAAGTCTGTTTGATTGAATCCTGTTGATTTGCTAATGCCAAGGTATTTGCAAATGGGTGGAACAAATGAATATTCTGATATATACATGAGCTGTGCTTAGAAGGAAGACTTAACTAAATCTGCAACTACTGGAACCCCTTTTTAGTTTTATGAATAAAGATAATTTATCCTTTTTCAATCTTCAGAAAAGTCCCTCGGACTTCATTAATTCTTTCAAATGGATATTCTGCTTAAAGTGACGTAGAACATAATGGGAAGGAGACAGTTAATAAGAGGGAAAGAAATGGTTTTTCTACCTAACTAGAGAATAGAACCTTAAAGTAACTTGTGTTCTTTTATCTAAGGCAGTTTGGACTGCATGTTGCTTTTGAATGAATGCTGCTAAATTTCAGAAAATAAATACCATTATTATCAACATTTGGCTTTGAATATCCTAATGGCACTCCTGTAGGCTTACTTTAATTTCAATGATATATTTTAATTTTCACCATAGAATAGAAACTATGGTTTATGTAATTTTTAGAAAACCAAGAACAAGTTGGCTTAATTGGGGCCTGGCTATTTAAAACACACACAACACAAATCAATAAATAGCGTGAAGAGAAAATAGTCATGCAAAGAAATAAGTCAATTTTTTATTGTCATAGTCCAAAAGTATCTGACCTATCAGGTGTAAATTGTCACTGACAGACACAAAAAGGCCATTTATTAGACTTGTTGGGCCAATGCTGGCAAAATAAATGAGTAAATATTTTTGATACCTACTGAGTGCCAGGCCCTGGGTCAGAGGTTGTAGGAAATGAAAGATGAATTTGAGTCCATGTCTCTTGGAACCCATAGTCCAGAAAGAGGTAAGACAGGTGCACACATAAGCAGATTGCACAGAGGGACATGGTAGGTATGATCAGACATGTTCAAAATGTTGTTACAGGTTCCAAAGAAGAGGACAACAGCTGCAAGTGTAGTAGTTGGAATCAAATAAGGCAAAGCACGTGAAGACCACTCATTTTTCAGACGTGGGTGTTTTCTTGTCCTTCATAGCTCATTAGACCTCTGTACACTATACCTAATACAATGGGATGGCTGTGGGAGATTATCAGCATACACTGATCGATCAATCAATTGACTTGATTGATACTTAGTAAAAGATAAATGAAACATAGTACAAACACAGTCCTTAGCAACCGATAGGTAGAGTTAATGGATTCTGGGGGTTTACCTGAAGATTGATCAAAAGTTTGGCTGCTATAGTTGTAGACTCATAAACATAAGTTCTGTAGGTATCTATCATTTTTAGTTTTCTGAGCTAAGATTATTGAAGCCAGTCAAGAGAGGAAAAACCATGCATTTGTACAGCCTAATCAGAAATGAAGGAGGCTGCATTTAGCAGCAACTAAACTTTCTTTTTCCATCAAAATATTCTGAGAATCATGTCCCAGACATCTCACCAAGAAGTGGTTGTGTGACTGTGTCAGGGGAAGAAGCAGGCCCTGAATTGTGCTGGTGTGGTTTTACCTAATAGATGGATAGAAAATAAAAGTTCAGCTTTGAAAAGTTCATAGGGCTGTCTGCTATGATGTGCAGGCATCTAAAGACAGCATTTCCCCAGACACCCTAAACTCTGATCACTGAACCTTCTACAGCTAATCTCACCATTGAATGGCCAGCTTTGGTCTGCACACACTGTGGGATCCCAGGCCCCACCAGAAACAAGCCATGGAGGAACAGCCAACCTGCTCATTTCAGTTTGTTGCCGCAGCCTACATCTCCACAGGACTCCTGGATGAAATATGAACTGAGAACGCACTTGAGCTGCAGCTGCTGAATTTGGGGCAACTGGAGGAAGCCCATTTCAGGGCAAGACAGCCTCTCGCATTAGGGCAAGAGACCAGAGAAATCAGGAACTTGGGAGGCACGGGGACTTAGCATTCCACCCCACCCACTGCCTTTTATGCAGACTCTGACTCAGTTAGAAGCTCAGGGAGGTATAGCAACAAAAGTCTGAGGATAGGCAGATGTTAGGAAAGAAAGAAATTTGTCTCTGGTTCTGGCTTTCCAAGTTCTCATTTGGAGTAAATTTTCAGAATGGAAATTGATTATTTAACTTCAATGAATTTTTTAAAAAAGAATGGACTTTTTTTTGGTTCTGTCTCAGTGATTTTAATTAATTTTCAGAGGTCTATAGCAATAACTGTTACCTAGAATGCTATTGTGGATAAAATGTGATGAGCATAGATAAATTAAATGTTAATTGGCATAATTACCCAGTTAATATTTAAAGATTTGTTATCTGCATTCCTCTCCTTTTGCCTTATTGTGCTTTGCAGCTCAATATGAATTTTTTTTTTTTGAAAAGAATTTTCTCTTCATCTCCCACTGAGTTATTTTTCACTTTGGGTTTGCTGGTTATTAGTCAGAGATGATAATAATAATTTTTCTTAAAGTGCAGGCTTGCAGCTGAGAATTTCCAAAGTGCAGTGAGTCACCTCTGGAGTAGTCAAGTCATTTATCTCCAAACCTCAGAGTCAAACGTTGTGCCAGGAAAGGGATCCAGGACTCCCCATCCTTGATACCAAGCATCAACACCATGATGGCCTCACCTCATGGCATAGCTATCTGTGGCTAGTCCGTGTGAGCCACAGTAGTCCCACAAGCAAGCCTCCAAGACGGTCTCTAATTTTCATGCCTCTCAAACCAGTAGCCTTCATGTTCACCCTGCCTCAGCATCATTGCACACACAAGGTCCCAAACCTATGTCACATTGTCAAACAGTGACAGAGACTCATTAATTGCACAGGACTACGTGTCCAGATTACTCTGCAGGAAGGGTCCAGTGTAAGGACCTGGACTATAAGGAGATCCAGCTTGTAGTCCTGCCAGTGTTCTACCAATAATTTCAAATCATGGAATGTCAGTGTGGCTCAGTGTTAGGTCTCTCAAACTTCAGTCATTTTTATTTTATTTTGCACTAATATTTACTTTGTATTTTCGTCAAATTATTTATTTTCAGAAGTAAATACATTTTAAAAGAAAATGTTATATTATTACCACAAAACAGAAACCTGTATCATTTGGCATAAATAAAAAAGGAATCATGAGAATGAATAATACATTAGGGTTTCCAGTCAATACAGTAAAATGGATGTGAAAGTTCAGCTCCTGGAGGTAAAAAGGATTAAATGCAGAGAACAGAAACTGGCTCACTGATTAAGACCATAAACTGAGGCAAGGTCTTCACTACCACTTTATATAAATGTGTATTATATATAGTGTGTGTATATATATTTGCATATATATGTGTATATATATGTATGCGTATATATGTGTATATATACATACATGTGCATATATGTGTATTTATATACACATACATATATGTGTATGTGTGTATGTATATACGTATGTATGTATGCACATATATGTGTATTATATACATATATGTATGTTTTCACATATACATGTGTATATATATGTGTGTATGTGTGTATATATACGTGTGTGTGTATATATACGTGTGTGTGTTTGTGCGTGTGTATAAACAGCTGCTGACCCACTGTCTAAGGTTATGGCTTAAAGGAATATGTAAAGATAGATAAAACTTCAAGACTAGGACCTTAGCCAACCACCAGTTAACTTGTTACTCTGATTTGTGAATGACATAAAAATAGAAAATAACTGATTAGAATCTTGGAAATTAAAAATATGCTAGTGGAAATAAAGCAATTGAAAATAAATAAATCTGGATTAGAGAGAGAGAGTCCGAGAGAGTATTATTAAATGGGAATATGGTACTAAGGAATTTATCAGAATGTAGCACAGACAGAAAAGATGAAGAGGAGATGGAAATGAAGGAGGAGACAAAAAAAGCAAAAAGGAAGTTCACTTAAGAGACATGTGGATAGATTGAGATTTTTCTCCAACTCTTTAATAAGAGTTCCAGAAGCAAAAGAAAATGGAGAGAATGATAGAGAAACATTATATGAAGAGTAATACTTGCAAATTTTATCAAGACAACTGAGATCAAAGCTGATCAAAGGGAACACAGTTTCAGATAGGCATAAGGACTAGGTTTTGAGATCTATTGCACAGCAGGGTGACCATGGTTAAAATAATGTATTGTGAAAAATTAGCCGGGTGTGGTGGCGTGTGCCTGTAATCCCAGCTACTCAGGAGGCTGAGGCAGGAGAATTGCTTGAACCTGGGAGGTGGAGGTTGCACTGAGTCAAGATCATGCCACTGCACTCCAGCCTGGGCGACAGAGTGAGACTCCATCTCAATAATAATAATAATAGGCCGGGCGCTGTGGCTCATGCCTGTAATCCCAGCACTTTGGGAGGCCGAGGTGGGCAGATCACGAGGTCAGGAGATCGAGACCATCCTGGCCAACACGGTGAAACCCTGTCTCTACTAAAAAATACAAAAAATTAGCTGGGTGTGGTGGCGGGCGCCTGTAGTCCCAGCTACTGGGGAGGCTGAGGCAGGAGAATGGCATGAACCTGGGAGGTGGAGCTTGTAGTGAGCCGAGATCGTGCCACTGCACTCCAGCCTGGGCAACAGAGCGAGACTCTGTCTCAAAAAAAAAATAAAATA